>NW_027105031.1:185816-199577 GCF_000696795.3 Halyomorpha halys
ATGGCAAGGGAGGGGGATAAAAAAAAAAAAAAAAAAAAAAAAAAAAAAAAAGATAAGGTGTTTTTCGTTCTCACGTCCGTTTCCTTGCCAATGTAACAAATATAATACATACACTTGACGTGATATATTTGCACGAGAGGACTGAGATTTTTTTATTACCAGAGTGGCATTTTAAGGTAAGTATTGGGATCCGATGTGTGGCGGGGAGTATTGTGGCGCTTACTCGCCGTCAGCGTTGAGATGAGTCTCTCTACTTATGATAAGGGTCTAAGGTCCTAGGTCTTGGTGGAGGGACAATCTACTAGAAGAGTGAGTTTACACAGTTCTTCAGCCCATAAAAGAATTTGAAGTGCTATCGGATTCAAAATATTTGCCGAGCATGAGGAAAACCACCTTTATTCAATATATATGAGAAGTGATCGCGGACGATGAAAATATTACCATTTATTTATAATTTATTTTTTGATCGAATAATCAGTTGAATTGTATAAAAAAAAAATCAATAAATTATACATGTATATGATTAATTGTATGAGAATTTGAAGATGGTCAGGGCTAAAGTCAAGAACAAAAAAATAGTTTTCAACAATTTATTTATTGGGACGTTTCAATCCATAATGTAAGTTTACATCAGGGCTCATGTGATGAGCAGAGATGTAAACAAAGAACCTAAATAGTTGAAAACTAGATAGTATTCATTTCAAAATTGAGAAAAAAAATTCTACTTGACTGTAGTCCAAACCACCTCAATCAAATTTCCGATAAATGCTTAAGAAGTTAGTGTTTGTTATATTAGATCTATGGATTGTAAAAAAATAAATAAAAGTACTTTATTCCACAATACGAATAGTTTTAAAAAAATGACGAATAAAACAAATTTATAAAAAGGTAAAGGTCATCAAATAGAAATGGTAACAGGGCATGCCAGAAGGGAAACCAATATCGGAGGAGATTGATGTAGGGTACTCGAAATGGGGATGAAGAACCAACTTCACCAGAGTGCTCATCGCTTCTTTTTTTACAGCCATCATCGGTTAACAGTCATGGCAAATGTTCTTTTCTATTCTATTCTTTATCCAAGGGCCGTTATTTCTTTAGGTATATTTCCAGCCAGAGAAAGGAATTGGAAAAGTATATTAAAAACGAATATTCTCAGAATAATAGAAACTATTTTCTTCTCTTTGAAATTAAATATAGAAAAAATATCTAATTACTGTAATTTATATTTTTTTAAATTTAAATATTAATTCTTATTTTTAAAGACAATGGTGAAAATCACTATATTGTCTGATTGGGAAGATATTGCTGGGGAATAATGGTATAACAGGATTAATGGGGAGCGGTATTAAACATTATACATACATTTTATATACTATCTATTAATTTGATAAAGATTAAGATATAACAACAATTAATAACAATAAGAAGTAGTAAATAGTTATTTTTTAAATGATTTATTTTACTTTTCTTGTCAACTGTTTCCATTGAATAATATTACATCTTGTTGCAATTACGGATACTGATATTAAGCTGTGTGATCTTTTTTACACTTTGATCTTTTTGCAGAATGTGCTAAACCATGCTTTAAATCTTGTCCACAGTATGCGCTTTTTAAACTTCTCATTAAATTTTAATAGAACATGTATATTAAAATTAGATAGGAAAAAAATGAATTAAACTAATATTTTATAGAATATGAACAAAGAAATTATTATTTATCCAAATTACTCTAAAATATACTAATGTTATTTGCAGTTGATTTTACGATTTTATTTAAAAATTATACTATTTACATAATAAGACACTATAATTACTATTTAATATTTACCTTTTGTCTAGTTATTATTATTACTTATTACGATTGACAATAATAGATATATGTTATTAATTAACCTCAAAATATATACGAATTCGCAGAATGCTCTGAGACAACAATTTTAAAACTATATTTTTCCAATAAATTATTAATTATTTAACTGTGTTACATTTTATCAAATAATAATGTAAATTGAAAATTATTATCAATTGATAGCAACATCAACATATTTCTTCAATCCAGCCATTGACACAGCTCTAGAATATTGGTTTTCAACCTTCGGGAAGAGTTTAGGGGTGTGTAAAGGTATTATGTCACAGAATTAAGATGATGAGTAAGGTTTTGATGGAAGTTCGACAATTTGGATGGTATAAGATCAAGAACACAGATCATGCTGCGAGATCATGTTTGTAAGATAATAGGGGGTATTGAATACTCTTCAAAACTCTTCATGCTGGAAGGACTGGAAACATTTGATGTTAAAAGTGTAACTGTCCCTCAAAGTTCGAGTCCGTAAGTTCAGATAGTTTTCAGTATTATCTTGTAAATTAAAAGTATGTCGTCAACTGTAAACAATTCATCATTTAATGTTGTAGACCAAATGTTTGGTCAAGTTCTCTTCGTTTAAATCAAGTGTGTGTTTTTTATTTTAACTGAAGTGTTTTTATTTGATCAATTTTTTTTTTTAAGAATGTAGGGATACAGGAATAATACCATAAAATACTTACATAACCTCACAAAAACTATATATAAGTAAGGGAAAGTTTTACCTTATTTATCTCAAAGATTATTTATGATTAGCTTTTTTTTCTGCAATTTTCTTGTTTAAACAACTTTTTCCCCTTCAATTAAAAGACCTGCAAGCCCTCTACATTGTTTAGTATTGCCATATAGTGTCTACAGCTATTGAAGGGGACTACTAAGTAATGGAAAAAAATAATAAATCTTTTTCTTTAGTTACCTGTAGACAACGGATTTTATTTTAGATCGATTGCTCTAAAATCTTTGAATTTCTTTCCTGTGAAATTTTAACAGGAATTAGCTTAAGCGATGCCAACTAATAAGCTACAAAATGACTACATCGACAGAATACATATGTCAATATTTCAATTTCAAATTCTATTAATGGTACCGTTGAATAAAATTCAATTCCCGTTAAATTTAAAAATCTGCCCCCTTTCTCCCCGAAATGCGTTACGGATTGTCGGCCTGCTGTGTTTCATCAATTTTACCATCTCCCAGCAGCCATGATTATAATATTCAGCATTCTCAAAGTCAGAGATACCGGGTAAGTTGTAAATAAAATTTTAAAGTCAGTAATTTTTACTAACTGATTATACAGGCATTATGTCATTAGGGCATTATGTAACAGGCACAATACCTTTAAAGAGATTAAATATAATTTTACCCACCGCTATTTAGAGATGGGATTTCCTCATTGATATTTAATCCGAATTACTCACGAATTAGTCGAAAACAATTGGATGGAAAGATCGAGTAGATATCAATACGTTGGAGTGGTTGAGTGGATTTGAATGATTTGGAGTGGACCCTCCGAATACTATCTACCCGGCTGGAGCAGCAGTGATGTTGAGTGGACTTGAGTCCTTACGGAGCCGCCCTATATATATCAATCATATGGGATGAAGGCTCTGAAATGGAATTATGGTATTCTAACGGCCGTAATTAATGCTAAGCCTCTTTCCAAAGTTTAGATTGTTTGCAAGAAGTGTATCGATTCCCAGAAGTAGCACCACCATGCTTTAGTATACGTAAGTTATAAGAAAATTATTATATTGGATTAAATTATTTATAAGAAAAAACACGACACACACACATATATATGTGTGTGTGTGTGTGTGTGAGTGTGTTTTTGATTATTTTTGTTTAAAAATCATTATTAGAAATCGGGAGAAAGGATACAGTTTTCATTAGATAGAAAAATAACTAAAAAAAACTTAATATAATTACAATTTTATTATTAGAAAATTAATTTTAAAAAATTTATCTCTTAAACTTGTTCTTTTAAAAATATATTTTTAATTCGTATCATTTATATTCCCAGAACTTAATTGAAAGTATAAGATAACACATAATTTTTAACAAGAAAAATGATCCCTTATAATGAAAAATAAATTAAATGTCACAGTTTGAATCTAAAACAATATTATTGCACAATATAAATGTAAAAAAGTCAAGATACTTGAATTCACGTATTTCTTTATGACCCTTCATCCTTCTAAGTTGAATTATTTCTTTTTTTCTTCCAGTCATATTTTCACTTTAAATAGAAAGTTATCTTATTTAACCTCATTTTATTACTTCCATTGTCCATTGTTCACAACCACAGTTATTATTACTATCCATTTAGAAAAATAACAAGTTTGTTTCTAATAATAGAAACACATTACTTGAAGAATAAAAACTTTTCAAAATGTCCTCCCATTTTTGCTAATGGGAAATCTCACTGCAAAGAATACAAATTCTGACCTCTTAAAAGGCTGTCAAAGTTTCTTAGGACTATGGCCTGCTGGTGCCTTATAGTGCTAACTATTTACTAAACAATTGAAAGTTTTCTAACGTCATTCATGTTGGATTCGATTTTTTGTTCAAAATATGGGAGTGTTGAGTTGTCGAGATGGATCGCTAAAAGGATAGTTTGCTTTATCCATCGAACGAAACTTGCAAGTAAATGGAAGGGTTGTGTAAAGTTGATCACTAAGATTTTGGTGGAATTCACTGGAGAGAGGTTGAGTGTAGGGACTTGTGGTAGTCCAACTTGCTAAGCCTTTATATATTTTCCTGACATAATGTGGGGAGCGAAGTAGCTCTGTGAAGTAGGCGCTCTGTTACTTACTCCAAAGATCCGGGTTCGATTTTTTTTTTTTTGTTAATGTTTCCTATAAGACAGTAAAATTCGACTGAATTATATATTTAATCTGAATGTAGATATATCTTCGCGTCTTATTTTAGTTATGTATTTATCATGCATAACTGAAATACTAACAATTAACAATAGGGTATTTCGTGTAAAGCAACGAGACAGCTACACAATAATCATAGTCGTTAAGGGATGTCAGTAGCACAACGTAACTTTTCCAATGTAATCAGCCTTTCCATTCCTCGTCTAATTACATCTATCAACCATCGACCATTCACGCTTTCACCTTTTGCATGTCAACATCCTCCAAACAAATCATTGGAAATTGTTATCACGCGGCTTCACTAATTGCTTCAGTATCGTTTTTACAGACAATGGAAAATGAGTATACAAAATCATAAAGGTTTACTCAATTGTTCCATCACCATTTTTTTTATTTTATTTTTTTTAAGAATGGGTTGGTCGACATACACCGTTATCTATCGAAAGATAGACATCTATTTGTCTCAAAAGTCATTTGGTATAGTAATAACAAACAATCCCTACCAAGAACGAGACGATAGAAACAACGGGAAGTCATGGAGCTTGAACCTCACCTGTGGACTACTTATCTCTGTGAAAAGACAGAAGAACCTCACCCGAGATCCCTCTACATTGTAAAGAAGGGACTTCTTTCTAGTTTTCTTTATCATGGTTAAAAATCAGTTTCATCAGTGGGAATCACAGGATATTCACTGCAGACAAACATTTTGTGAGACAGCTCATCTATCTCTCTAATCGATTTTCTCAGTGTGAATCCTGGCTAAGAATTGAATGCTAGTTCAACCTATAAAAATATGTTAACTTCCTTTTTTCCTCATGAATCCACGAAAAAATTACAACTTATCACTACTGTTGGAATATGTTGGTAACCTCCTAGATAATCCACCCTTCCTTCCAAAAATAACTTTTCCAGAGTACCTTTTTAGATCTGAACATTATCTAGCTTAAAATATGATTATGACCTGTATAAGTTTGATTCTGTAAGCTATATTTGTGTGTGTTATCAAAATACTGGAGTAATTATTGTTTTGCTTACTCTCGAAATATATTACTCATTGTATTACCCAAATATATTGCTTATATTGCATTCCAAATATATTTCTTTTAGTTTTCACTATCAATTAACTGGAAGGAATATGTATGGACATCTTCTCTCTCATGAACTATCTGTACCTTGTAATGGGTACTGTTCTGAGAGCTCACCAGAAACTGGTAGATTAGACCTGAAGAAATACTCTCAATTTACTCAAGTAATCATGCAGCTTAATAATAGGAAAACTCATATGATAAGTCTTCAATTAGTAGTTTTTATTTTTAATTTGGACCACATCTATCCTGGTCTTTGATTCTACTATCCCTCAATTTGATCAAAATGATGTTACCACTTGGAATCAAGATACAACCAGTTCACTACTACTTTATGATCTTCACCAATGACATTGTATTCATTAACAACTAAAACTTGTATACACAATAACATGAAAAATCTCTAGACCGAATTTGAAAAAATTAATAGATAAATAAATCTTGATTAGAGGATAATAAGATAATCAGATGAGGATAATCAATAGAATGTTTCGGGAAGAAAAAGGAATAATAAGAGAAAAGTACAAACCCTTTAAAAGATTGAAAGTTTTAATTATTTAGGTGCCCATTTGGATAAAAAGGCACCATCCTATAATGAAATTGAACTTGACATTTTGAAATTAAATTGTATATAAATTCTCATCACTTTTTGATGAAAAAGTTCTTTTCATGCCTCTACTGAATTTAATGCCTGATTTAGGTATCATGTAACGTTTTATGGTAATACATCATTGTCTCAATCATATGAAAAATACCAATTTTATTGGACAACAAGAAGAGCACTTTCATAAATGAAACATTCACATTTCATATGTAAAGTCTTGTATACAGAAATTACTGGTCCACTATAATTTTTAAGATTATGGGATGAAAATTATGGCTTCAGTATTTTACATTATGATTAATATTTTCTTTCTGTTCATATATAGATGAATATGATCCTATGACTTTATCTGTGGGCTTTCGTTCTATCCAAGTATTTATGTTTAAAACTCTACATAATTATTGTTAAATGGATTAAGAGATAAAAATAAATTATTCCTAAACAGTAATAGATATCAAAGATTATTAATTGTTGGAAGATGATCCTGGTGGGAGTTTACAAAGTTAAACAGAATATAAGACAACAATTATTTATCCATCACCTGGTGTTTTTCCAATAATTTATTTTTTATTTTTTACACCTCTTTGATCCTGACTATCTTCCAATAATTAATATTAATTGTTTACATTCACTATTTTTTCCATTCTATTATCGAATAAAACCATTTAGAATCTATCAAGGAAGATAAGACAAGATAAATATTATGTATTCTTTAGAATGATTATTGATTGACAAAATGTTTTTTAGGAGATTGGGGCTCGTGCTATGTACCAGAAGGGTGTGGAGAAGGAAGCCGGGAACGGCCTGTTTGGTGTGCTGAAAAGAACTCTGGTAAAGCTTCCATTGAATACTTCTGCAGAGCTTCCGAAGAACCACAGAGGAACAAAAAATGTTTTGTAGCTTGCAGGCATCATAAAGGTTTTATATTTATTTCTAATACTTTGGCATTATTTTTTATTATCTCAATATGTAATTGTAATAGATTCATAATAACATGATAGATATGAAAATTGTAAAAACAAAATAAAATAAAAAATTAATGACATTAGCCTCTCTATGACTAGTTTAAATTCAAGAAAATAATAAAATCGAAACTCATCAATTAGTATTATATTTTAGAGAATACTTTTTTCAAAGTAATCACACACCACTCATTCATAATGAATCATTATAGTTTCATTATATTTTTTTATATTTTCCTAAAAACTTCCTCTACCTTCAATGAATATAATTGTTTATTTATTTGTCAGAATTTATAAAAAATGTATTTCTTTATAAATAAAATGTAAAATGTATTTCTTTAAAATACAAAAATAAAATAAGTAAAATGTATTCTGTGTATAAAATGTATTTCTTTTTCATATATTTGTTTCATATTAATGAATAATAAAATTGTTTAATTATTATAAGTTTTTTTTTCTGGGTTTATTATTTTTTTTAAATTCCCTTGTGATATTGGGCAAATCAAATTTATTTAAATTTTTCAAAAAGTTGATATTTGAATTAGTTTAATAATATTCTACAAACCTATTCTTGAGTTGGTTTAAAAACTACTGATCCAATAATAATTGTTACAAGAAAACAATTAATTGAATTAGTTTTGGGTTTCCTACAGAATTTGCAATTTCCAATTTTTCTCCATTTTCTCTCCATGCCTCAGTTCCATTAATCTTCATTTAATCATTTCAGACCATCTGGAGTGGAAAACTGGTGAATGGGGTCCTTGCACAGTGCCTGGAAGCAGGGAAGATGAGCTGAGCAGCAGTTCCGAAGAGTTAGTTGAAAGGAAGGGAACAATGGAACGAAACATCTCCTGCGTTTTGACCTCTCATGATGTAACAGTAAATAAAATACTATCAATTTATAGAAAGTATGTTGATCATATTTAGGAATATTTTCTAGCCAGTTTCAAGTGGGTGGAGTTAAAGTAATTAAACAATAGCTGTTTTGTTTTGCTGGTATTTTTTTGTCAATTCTGATACTTATATGTTAGAAATAGTTTGTTTTTTTTAAACAAAAAGATTTATAAATTAATCTTATTAAAAACTATTGAACATAGTTATTGAGAATATTTATAAAGGTTAAGAAACAAGAATGGTTCTTGATCATTATTTATCATCTGATCAGAGAGTCTTCATACTTGGTTATATTTATTTACATATATCTTAATAAATAAATAATTCTTGGTTATTTTTACTTAACTTTTTAGACTATTTGAACCCATGTATGCAATAAGAAGCCAATATTTTTTTCTTTGTTTTATAAGTTACATAGATATTTTATTTCATTTTGCAATCCTATATCTAATAATAATCTAGTGATTAATTAACATAGTTATTATGTTGTGTACAATTTTAGGTTTGGATGACAATCGATGAAGACAATTGCTTGATTCTTGGTAAACCACCTGCAAAAAGTAGTGAATGTTTTCTTCCAGCAAGGCAAGAATGCATTCTCACCGAATGGTCTGATTGGACACCTTGTTGTGGTTCCACCAGACACAGAACGAGGAGTGTTCTTGTAGCACCTCATTATGGTGCTAAGCCTTGCCCACAAGTAAGATCAATACATTTTTTTTTTTTTAATAACATATTTATACTTACTCACAGAGAGGTCAGCAATTTAGAAAACTGAATTATCTTCATAAGCAAGCATTATTATAAATTGCAGGTTATCAGAAATTTTCAGGCTAATGATTAGCAATGCCATAAAAAAATAACCAGTACAGGTTGTCATTATTTTTTTTTTACAAAAGGTCCATACACATTGGATCTTCTAACACCATAAAGAAAAAAATTGTTGACCAAAACTAAGAAAAGTCTTTTTTTAATACAACCGTTTGGCCTGTTGTCTATCTTCTGTCCATTTATTTCAAAGTTACCGCCAAATGATGTAATTGATTTTATTAGAATTTGGCTTGATTATCTCTTGAAGAGGTTGGTATAAACATATATAAGATCTTTAATTATTTTTTTATGCTGTAGTATGGATAGTGAAGGAAAAGCAAAACTCAATTAAGACCTTTTTTGCGAGTTCCACTGTTCACAGAACTACCAGTGGTAGTTTATTTATATAAAAAGAAATCTTTTCTATTAATAAACAACTGAAACAAAAAAGACTTTATTTTCTTTTTTTTTATATTTTAGTAGCCAAAATTGATGTCTAACATATTTTGTGATTTTACATCACTCAAAAATGGCTAAACACAATTTCAATTTTATGTCATTCACACACTTTCATACTTAGAACTGGCATGTGCCCATCTATGAAAGTCTAAAGAGTTGTAGAGTGAACCTTACTCCCGACTTCACTCTGTCCTCTGTGACTCATATATGTCCACACATCTATCACAAGCAATTGTGCACACATGTCATGAAGGCAGTATGAAGTGAAAACCAGTTTGAAAGTGAATGAGTCTATTGTATTTTTTTTTTTTTAATTAAGTAGTATCAAAGACTTCATGAAAACCATCGATCATGGAACGTGGTATTTTTCAGAGATAGATTATAACAGATTTAGCTGGAAGATGGCCTACTTTTTAAAAATAGTTCAAAGCTAAGTTCAATTTTGAAAGTGTTATAAATTGAAAATGTAGTTGTCGATTGTTGCCATTATAAAGTGTTATTTTTTTGACAAATTTATTATTTAATGGAATAAAACTGATAATTTCATAACTGTTTTATTGCATTTATAATATTTTATTTTAGTTAAGTGAGTGGAAATCTTGTGATGAAGAAGAGGCAGATTGCAGAAAACCAGAACCTGGAACACGGATTAGAGTAGAGAAGTGGGGAGAGTGTAAGGTAAATAGCAGTTGGAGAACTCTATCTCTTTCAGTTGATTAAAAATAGCTTGTATTTCATTGTGGTATCAAAATCATTGAAATTTCATAAATTAAATAATTTGTAGATAATTGACCAGACCCCATATGAATTTGAAGAAGATGGTTAGGGCTATGATCAATAAGAAAAAAAAACAGTTTTGAACCATATGAATAGTTTAAAATTACGAAATAAAGAATTGAAAACTATCTGTTTTTTTCTTAACTGCAGCCCTGACTATCTCCTTTAAAATATTAAATCTTTTATAAAACATATAAAAAGTTTATTAATGAAGATTCCTCTTAATCAATTAACTTTTTATATTTAGTTATCACTCACAAAAAAAAAAGTTTGAAGGTATTATTGTTATTAATTTTTGTAGTTTTAGTATTTTTTATTTGATACTATCTAATGTACTCTATTTTAAACGACTATTATTCTATTAATATTGAATAATTTTGTTTACCGAAATATTCCATATAGGTGAATGGTGGTTCTATGTGGGATGGAGAAACAGCTGGACATGCTGACAACTACTACAAACACTGGCCACAAGTTGGAACCCAAACCAGAGCTATAACATGTTTGAACACTCAAGGACAAACTTTAGACTGGAGGTAATTTACGAAGTTACATAGGCATAATATTTAAAGAATTATTTTATTTTTTACAGTTATGAGAAGGCAAGAACTGGTACATCAGTTGTTGGATCCTAATGTTTGTTAAAAAACTAAGGAATTCTTCTTAAACTTTGAAAGCAGATGTAAGGCCTTCAAAAAATAATGGTGAGTACTGCAAAATGCCCCTGAGCATGCAACACTACAAGCAGATGTAACCAAGAAATCATTTCTTCACATCATCTGCACATTGCAAACCATGTTTTCCTAAGAGAGGATGCTGTATTTCAACTGCTAGCAGTTTTCTAGGACTATTCCCTCCTTATTAAGTAATTCACCATAGGGACAAGCAGTTCCAAATACAAATAGGCAATAGGTTGAACCTCTTCCCAAGCTTACCTCTATTTCTCTGACACAGGATATAGCCAAGAAGGTAGCAAGCAAAAGGTTAACCTCAGCAACTCCGTCAATATGGAGGGAAGTGATATAGCAAAATGATAATAATTAATCAATTGTTAAAATTACTGTTCCATTTTAAAAAGTAATATTAAGTTCTAACATGTATATGTAAAATATAAAACATAAAATAAAACATTCAGTTTAAAAAACCAACATTTCATTTTTTTTTTTTAAATCTGATACCATTATTGAAATGAATACTGTGTTATCAATGTATGGTACACAAAAGTTAATAGATTTTTGTTGTTAAGAAACCCTTTTAAGATTAAATCAAAGACTTGTTTCAACAACACTCTTCCAAACAATATTTTATGTATTTATATTTTGAACTTACATTATTTTTTTTTTTTTTCAGCGAATGTGTTGGAGAGCATGGGGAAGTAGGTCTGCCTAGTAGGGAGAGAGCATGTATCATATCGCAAGACTGTGCTGTTAGTGAATGGTCAGATTGGAAAATAATTCAGGAGGGGTGCATTGATCCTAATGGCAATGTAAGAATAATATTCTAAAACATAATTAACTGAATTTCTTATGTATATTTTACTGAAAATGGGTGTTCTATAAGAAACCTTGAATTTAATTATTTGTAAATAAAATAAATTAAAATGATTAATAACTATAGTATTATACACAAATACTAAACAAACAAAGTATATGGCATATATTTAATAATACTTACAGGAATGGGCTGATGTAAAAGAGAGGAGAAGAGAAATTTTAAGACTTCATGAAGGGCAAGGGCAAAGCTGTCCTCATCTTATTGAGACCAAAACAACAACTACCGATCTACCACTCTGTTCACATAAGTAAATGTTCACTTTTTTATTTAATGATTAGACAAAACAAATTTTTTATATACGTAAATAGTTGACCGTATAACTTAAAATATGAAAAAGTCAGGGTTGTGGTCAAAAAAGAAGAACAAAATAGTTTTCAATGTTTTATTGATGTATATTGTTAATGTGTTATGTATGTTTTATTCAGCTATAGATGGGTAACATCAAAATGGAGTGCTTGTACATTACCTGGGATAATGGGTGTAGTTGTTTGTGGAGGAGGTTTACAACTTAGAAACATTACCTGTGTGAAAGCAGAAGGTGGTCAACCACTTCCTCCAGAAGCCTGTAGGAATCTTCAGCCTCCTCCAACAGTTCAGAGGTATAGATTATAAAGCAATTTAATAATTAATTGTAAAATTTAAAAAAAATCATTATTCCAAGTGTTCTTGGTATAAGAAAGACATGTGTTAGTTTAATACTACTAAGGCACTTTCTAAAGCCCAAAAGAATAATGAAAATTAAATATCAAGGTCAACCTTAGCCCCACATATTTGTCACAACAGTAAATAACATGATAGGCTATCATTTGACAGCAATAAAAACAATAAAACTATACTAACCTCTAAGGGATAATAGCAAGGTTATATGAGTGTAACCAAAAAGAAACATGGGTGGATTAGGCTATAATTATTATTTTAGAATTTTGAATTGGTGCCAGCGAAGATGGTACTATTGATGCGTCGATGTATATGAAGATCCAGTTACAGTGGATTAAGAATAAAAAATAGAGTGAACTTACTTAGGTGGACATATATATGGATGAAGGCATCTTCTTCTTCATATCTTCCTCTCTACCTGCACTTATCCCTAGTCAGAGAGCCACTTCCTAGAGTTACTCCTGCATTCTAACTTGAATTCAGGGAAGAATGAAGATAATTTCTTTGAATCCCATAGAAAGAAAAATGGCGCTCTTTTCACATTTTCTTTACACCACAGCTCGAGACTCTTTCTTACTATATTGGCCACAAGGGGTGCTAATGATTCTTTTTACTATTAAGCAGGAGGGTCACATTTTGTTCATCTTCTGTTTTTAAATGGGACAAATGCTATTGTGTTTCTTTTTTTAAATTTTATTTTATAGGGACGACAGACCTTGGAGGTCCAAGGCTGCACACGATGTACTAGAGTAATACATCACGCGTTTCTTGACGTGGTTTTCATAGGGTGGGTACTTCACTCCCACGCCTATTATTGTGAGTGCCACCCATTAGCTAACGAGCCTCATAAATGCCTCTAGGGAGGCTATGAGTGAGTATTGTAAATGATATACTTGAAAAAAACCCGGGTAGGGCCAGGGCTTGAACTCACAATCTTTCGTTGGTCGACAGGCGCGTTACCACACTCCTACCGTCGCCCCAATGCTATTGTATTGAGCTAGATTAATTATGACTGCTTTACTATCCTTTACAATTGTTACATCCTTGATTGTGTAATAGGATCAATTCCTTCTAGTGGTTTGTCTTTTCTCCAAATGCCTGCTTCAGAGTATTGACATGTAAAGGATCCATCTGTATATCAATTAATTTGTATACTATTACTTGATCGTTGCAGTTTAGTTTTATCCATATCTTGT
Organism: Halyomorpha halys; assembly: GCF_000696795.3. Taxonomy (NCBI): domain Eukaryota; kingdom Metazoa; phylum Arthropoda; class Insecta; order Hemiptera; family Pentatomidae; genus Halyomorpha; species Halyomorpha halys. The sequence goes on from NW_027105031.1 coordinate 199,555, forward strand.
ATGTAATTTATTTCTTATATAAA
>NW_027105031.1:205522-226451 GCF_000696795.3 Halyomorpha halys
ATATGAATATTTTAATTTAATAATAATTATTCAAGAATTAAAGTTATGAAAAATAAAGAGAAAGAAAATATATGTAGCTAATGAAATAAATAAGTAAAGTACAAGAATAAAGAAACAAAATATAAAGTTAAATATGACAAAGAAGTAATTGAAAAATATGATAATAATAAAATGTGGTGAACGAAACTAATAACTTGAGTAAAGGAAAATAAGAAAAGAGTAGGAAAGGAGAAGGGGTAGAAGAAAGATAAGATCAGAAAAAAGAGAGTAAAACACACCTGCTTGGAAGATATCGGAAATCTAAGTGAGGTCACCAGACTGCAGAGTAAGATTCTGAGTTAAAAAGTATGTTAAAAGAGATGACAATACTCTCGGAAGGTCTAGAATACATTATAAGTTACATTGATTGGTAAAAATAAGAGATTTAAAATTATTTAAAAGGAAACGTATAGAAGGGTGATGATTTAAAAAATATAAAACTTGAAAAAAAACATCTATATAAAGACTGTTACTTTTTTAATAAATTAACTATTTGGGAATATGTTAATGATAAGTTATTTTTTTCGGTTTTTAAATTTATGGAAGAAGGTTCTAGTTGGATACAGAACCTTTCAGAGATGAGCCTTTTGTCATGGTTACAAACTGTAACGAATATAGATGTTTTATCAAAATTAAAGGAGTAGTTTAATGATAGAGAATTCTCTGAAAGTTTTGAGGTCAAATAATTGTGTGAGTAAACAGAATATTTGTGTTGTGTGATGCGGTCTTTTAAGAGATTTTTTGTTTCACCAATATAAGCAGAATTACAATTGGGAGTGGAGCAAGGGATGCAGTATATGATATGTGATTGGTATAGAAGAGGGATAGGGTCTTTAAATTGGGATTAGATATTAGCTAGTTGGTTGTGAGGCCTGAAAGCAATACGAAGGTCAGGAATTGTGGAATATAACAGTTTTTAGATGTAGGTTAAGTGGTGAGACAATTTTTGTTATTTATTAGTTTATGAATGATATGAAGGGGGAAGTTATTAGTTAAGAGAATTTGTTTAATGCGGAGCATGTTTCTTTCATGGGAAAGAGAATCAGAGAGAGAAAGGCAACGGTGAATAAGGTTTTTGGCTACATAAATTTTTTGATGGTAAGGATGGGAGTGGTAGTTTAAAAGTCTGTCTGAGTAAGTTGGTTTAGTGTACCTGTCAGTGGACATGGTGTTGTCTGGGTTTCTAATAATGAGGAGGTCAAGAAAAAGAAAGGAGTGAATATTTTCAAGTTTCGCTGTAAAATTAAGCCATTGATGGTAAGAATTTTGTAAAGATCGAGGGCCAGAGGATTTCCTGTGGCCAGTTCTGAAGTCTATTTCAGGACTTGGGAAATACTTTCTATGGGAAAAAGACATTTAAACTACCACCCAGCATCCATAAAAAAAATAATATTAATGTAGTCAAAAACATTATTCACCATTGCCTTTCTCTCTCTGAATTCCTTTTCCATGAAAGAAACAAGCTCCACATTAAACAAATACTCTTAACTAATAATTTCCCCCTCCATATCATTCATAAAGTAATAAATAACATACGTACAATTATGTACTTTAAATCATTCTATATATCCATTTATTCAAGGTTGTTATCTGGTTTTTGCTTCTAGTCCTGATGAAGGTTATAAATTCTGACTGAAATATTAGCACTAATAAATAATTTTTATTATAACCAACAATCTTCTGCTCATATATATTATCCACAGTCAACTATCTTCTCATCGTTGATATTTATACAAACATCTAGCATCCAGAAAACAGGCAGATCCCAGACAAGAAGATTCAACCAAACCACCCAGGAGACCCTCAAGAATTGTCAAACCAGGTGTGTCCTTTGCTGAAACGACTGGTGAAACAGAACTGCGACAATCACAACCTAACCCCACTATCCTCAACACCAACCTCCCAACAGCCTCTATTCGTCAAACCTCCACCAATTCCCAAAAGCTTAATCATCAGATACGCTGTATCCCCCATCCTCCTATTGTCGCTGATCTCACAAACCTTCTTACTTCTTTCCTATCTGAATTTAGATCTCTTATTACTCCACTTATCTCATGACTAACAAATCTTGTATCTAACCTTATCCCTCTTACCAAAGGGGACCTTGTACCTTGTGCCCTGCCAAGAAACCCTTAAATGACACCAATAAAATCCCTTTCTATTCTCCTTTGGAATGTGAATGGTGTTCGAAACCATGTTAACGAACTAACAGCCTTATTACGTGACAAAAATATTGATGTAGCATTAATAACAGAAACTCAACTTACCAGCAGACAACTAATCAATATACCTCAGTACCAAATATAACAGACCACCCAGACAGAGCAGTATCTGGCACTGCTGTCATTATCCACCGATCCCTTTCAGATCACTTAGTCCTTCTACAAGTCCGAAATTTCCTACAAACCACAGCCGTATTGATCCAAACCTCTCTCTTTCCCATAACTCTTGTAGCGGGTTATTCCCCACCCAGTATTCCCACTTCCCAACCTCAATTAAATTCCTTCCTTGATTCCCTCGGACACCATTTCCTTCTAGGTGCAGACCTTAATACAAAAAACCAACAATTGGGAGCTAGAACCATCAATTACCGTGGACAATTACTCCTGTCTGCAATAAATTCCCACCGTTGCAACATTCTTTGTCCCAATTCTCTTACATACTAGCCAACCGACCCAAATCATAACCCTGACCTTCTAGACTTCTTCATACACAAAGGCTTAGGCCCTCTAAACACTTCCGTTTCAGGCCTCAATAACCTATCCTCAGAAAGTATGTTGCAACGGATTAGTATATTGATTAGTTGTCTACTGGTAAGTCGAGTTTCTGTTATTAATGCTACATCAATATTTTTGTCATGTAATAAGGCTGTTAGTTCGTTAACATGGTTTCGAACACCATTCGCATTCCAAAGGAAAATAGAAAGGGATTTTATTGGTGTCATTTAAGGGTTTCTTGGCAGGTGTAAGGTCCCCTTTGGTAAGAGGGATAAGGTTGGATACAAGATTTGTTAGTCATGACATAAATGGAGTAATAAGAGATCTAAATTCAGATAGGAAAGAAGTAAGGAGGTTTGTGAGATCAGCGACACTAGGAGGAGGGGGGCCTAGTGTCCTCATCAAAACCAAGTGCTGATACAGAACATTATGGCAATGCACTAAACATACTTCTGACTGCCACCTATATAATTATTATAGTAAGCTAGTAACGAGAGAATTGGCCAACTATCAATCTGAGTCCTTCAATTCCTACCTCTCTTCCCTTTCTACTCACGACAATTCCCTCCGGAACATGACCTAAAAAATCCTAAAATCCAAACATATTTCCCACCCCATCCGACGGGATGATAGCACATGGGCAGCATCCGACAAAGATAAAGCCGAAGAACTAGCCATTCACCTTTCTCACACATTCATTCCTCATCCTGAACTTCATTATGACCAAACCAAAACAATTGAAGAATACCTATCATCACCAATCCCACTCTCCTTACGTCCTGGAGCAGTCACCCCTTCTGAGGTCAAATTTCAACTAAAGGTGCTAACTCCTCCTAAATCTCCAGGGTATGATCTTCTGACTCCTCAAATACTTCGCCAACAAAACTGTATAATTGTATCCTTAGAACAACCCACTTTCTTGTCCTGTGGAAATACTTCATTACAGTTCTCTTCCCCAAACCAGGAAAACCTCCTAATAATCCTGCTTCCTATGGTCCTATTAGCCTACTTCAAAAATTTAAAAAAAAATCCTCCTAAAACGAATCCTGTCCGTAGTTGAATCACAGAGTTTTCCCACACATCATTTTGGATTCCATCCTAGGCACTCCACAGTTCAACAAGCCCTCATTTGAGCCTGACAACAACTGACTATGATTCTTCAGCTCTTGAAAAGAAACAATAGTGCTTGGGTGCCTTTCTGGATATAGCGCAAGCTTTTGACCGGGTATGGCATGCTGGATTGCTTTTCAAGCTCAAGTCCATTTTACCCCAAACCTTATACTTTATTCTCCACTCCTACCTCTTAAATCGCTCCTTTCGAGTATGCAGTGGTTCTGAGTGCTCAAACATCTATCCAGTCGAGGCAGAAGTTCTCCAAGGCAGTGTCTTGGGTCCTGTCCTCTTCATCCTCTTCACTGCTGACATACCCATCAATCCCAACAGGTTCCTGGCAACATTTGCCGATGATACTGCTACCCTTTCCTCCCTTTCTGATCCTGTAAAAGCCTTATCCAATCCCCGAATTGAGCAATGGTGCTACAAATGGTGGATAAATAACAACAAATCGAAATGCACCCATGTGACTTTCATCCTCCGTCACAACTTCTGTTCACCTGTTACTTTTAATAATAATCTTCTACCCTGATCCGTCACAGTGTGATATCTTGGATTCATCTTAGACAAAAGACTCACCTGGAACCACCATACTAGACTAAAAAGACAAGAACTCAACAGACGATACAACCAACTATACCTACTGCTCAGCAGGACCTCTCATCTCTCAATAGAAAACAAACTTCTAATTTATTAGACTATACTCAGACCTATCTGGACCTATGGACTTGAACTTTGGGAAACAGCTAAACCATCTAATATCAAATGTATCCAATCCTTTCAATCCAAAATCCTTAGAGCTATAGTCAATGCTACCCTATTATGTTTCCAACCGAACAATACACCATTACCTTTGTATTCCTTTTGTTCTTGACCTCATACCAACCAAATTCTCAAAATTCTATATAAATCTTTTTAATCATCCTAATCCTTTGGTTCAATCCTTATCCAATTCCACCTATCCCTACAATCCACCTTGAAGGTTAAAAAGGCAGTAGCCTAGAGACTCATTGTAAAATAAAAATGGACAACTGGAGTTCTGGCAGTGGTCAGATTCTCCACTCAAGTTGAGTTTTTGCGGCTTTAGCGCATTTGCTCATCCTCCACGTCATAAATACTTGGTTGTTGAATACTTCAAAAGAAGTTTACTGCTCATTGAGATAACCTACTCATAGTGTTTCTTCATAATTATTTTCAACTTTATAAGCTCACAACTTCATTTGAATAAGCTTTAAATATTTTTTGTTTGAATATTATTTTATTTATTTGATTATGATTACTATAAAACGATTTACTATTTATTTATATTGTCTAAATTATCATATTTGTCATTTATTGATTTTTATAATTATTAAATAATACTTGCACTGAGATTTAAACTAAGATGGTTTTCTCTGGCAAGACTGATACACATCTTTCCCATGCATATTCTCAGAAAGAAATGCCAGATCTGATTGCTTAGTGTATGGCATTGGTCAAGAAAATAAAATAAATGAAAATGTTTTTTCTTTTTAATAATCACTTTGCTGTCTCTTTATGTTTAAAAATAATGGTCAATTAATTTTTTAATATTCAAAAACATAATCCATTTTATAAATTTATATAACATTTTATAAATTCTTATTGCTGTTATATATAATTACAAGGGCATGGTAATCAGTGTTTGTTTTATATAGATTGCATTGTTCTGGCCTATTAATTATATTTTAATAATTATTATAATTTTAAATTTATAAGCCAACAATTAAAAGTATTGATTTCATATACAAATAATTAAATAAATGTTACTTATCAACATGATGCATTAATATGCTATTTAAAATGTCTTATAATCCTATATTGCAAAAGAATTATTTATAAACATAAATACTTTGCTGTATTAAAAATAATTTTTAACTTAGACTTATGAAATAAACTATAATTGTTTACATATAAAACATATACATTTTATTTTATCATCAAAATTACAATGTTTTCTCCACACTATTAATATTAATCAACTTTTTAAATATTTTTTGTTGTATTCATATTTAATTGTTCAATACATAAATTCTCTGTTCTGTTCATAGTAACAGTTAACACTAGTTGATATTAATTGACAAGAAACTTACTGTAGTAAAATGTCACTTATATATAAAAATTATATATAAAAATAACCTAATTGTTTTTTTTAGTATTTTTATTGTTTTATTCTTAAAATCTTACAGTGAAAAAAGTAGCAGAATGCGGTTATATTTTAGCTTGTTTAATCAAAATAAAGTAATAAATAACAAAATACTTCATAATTGTCCAGATCAAGAGAATAATGTTGAGAAAAAAAGTCTAATCCTAGGAAAAGGTTTCCTTTTATGCTATTTCACACAATTTATGAAACTAAAGTTATCATAAATTTTTTTTTAAGAAAAGAATTTCTTTTATCAAGAAAAAAACAAATAAATGAGTATAAATCTAATTTTACTCATTTGATAAATTATTCATTTAAAATTTTTATAAATACAAAAATAAATTTATAGCATTACAACATGAATTGTTCATGAACAATAATAATAATCATTCTTATAAATATATTTAAAGTTGCATGCGTCAATAATATTTGCTAAAAATTTATATAAACCAGCATTTATTTCAATTTTCATTTCAGATGTGCAACCTTAAGAAAACCTGCTGAAACTAGGCTATGCACAAAAGACTGTCCTGCTGAATGTCAGGTGTCTCCTTGGTCCGAATGGTCTGAATGCAACTCTCATATTTGCTACCCTAGTAAGTAGAAAAAAATAATCATTCGATTTAGTAACTTTCCATCGACTTAAAATAATAATATTTAATTAAAAATTACAACAAAAAAATTTATTTTAAATTTTTGTGTTGGTTTTCAATTGGAAACGTATTAGCTGTTCCAGATTCAGCACTAAATTCATGAAATTATTAAATTGACAGTTCTGGTTTTCCTTCATAAAGTTACGAAAAAAATAAAACTATAAAAGTTTATCAAACAAATACAAAGTAAATAATATATCTTAATTAACTCTTATATGTCCATCCATTTAGTTTTATATCTATGTAATTTCTCTTGCAGTTAATTTTACCCATCTTTAAAATTGTTACTGATTTTGAGATAAAAATGCATGCAATTGCTGTTTGAAATATTTTACTGCCCAGTGATGGCAATAGTGTTTGGAAAGAACGATTCAAATGGGCCCAGTACCACCCATGAAAAAACTGAGTTGTGATTTTTAGTGTTTACTTTGAACTAACTCTTGTAGAAAGTTTACACTTGTTTTAACTCCCTGTGGATGTTATAACATCTGGAAATTTGCCACAAAGACTTATTTACAAGATGAGGATTTAGAGGAATATATTGAAGGTTCCAAAACTCATGAGAAAAATGATGTAAAGTGTTGTACCAAGATTATTTTACTTATTCAACCGGTGAATTATGATTCACCTAACTGATGTTCAAACTATTACAACATCAAAAGGGATTGCATCTGAAATAACAGTATTTGTCAGGATTTAGAAATGAGTTCAGTCTGTTAGATTCTGAAAGAGCAGCAGATAAAATGGTTAGGACAAATCTGCAGAATGTATAATACCCAAAAATCCAGGTGGTTTTGGACTTTTTTGGTATTTCTAAGAACATTATTTTGAGTTCCATATGAAAAAAAATTGCTTGGTAGTAAATTGAATAAAGAATTGTGGTCTAGTAAAATTAATAGTAATATCTTGAACTTTATAGGAATCGAAGTTAGGTTGTGAAAAGTTTCTGCTCGATTAGGAAACACCTCTTATGCAAACCCCTTATCGTAGCCATCCCATTCAATTATTCTCTTTTACCAATGCTGATCCACCAAGATCTTGTGCCAATCATGATATATATAAATCAAATTTAAAAAATAAATGTTTAATAAAATTTATAATCTAGATGGCAGCATTCCATACATTTCAGAGTTCAAAAAAGTATCAGAAAATTGTATATCATTGAGTATTATTATGATGTCACAACCATAATCTTTTAAAAATTAAATTCAAAGTATTTATTTACAGATGGCAGCAGAGGAGATGCTTCCATCCAAACAAGATATAGAGTAGTTCTTGAAGGTGAAAATTGTGGTCCCCTCACAGAAAAAAGAGACTGTCCATTACCAACAGAACCATGTCCTTCTTATAGTTGGTCAGCTGGAAACTGGTCTCATTGTCAATTGGCTGCTGGAGTTCACTGCGGCCATGGCTTAAGAACAAGAGGTATTGGATGAAACATCTTTGTCCAACATAAAACACACACTATATGAAAAGCTTTATTATTTTTTTAAGATAATTTAATAATGATTATAGTCTTATTTATATATATATTTAAACTTAATCCTCCATTAATTGTGTGATATTTTATATATAGATATAATCAACAAATCAATTTTTTTTTCTCAGTTTCTATTGGTACAGTAGTGTATTGACACACACACAGCTTTAGCTCTGAAGTAAGGTTATGATGGATGAGCACAATGGGATGTGGGTCCCAGAGTGCTAGATTCAGATCGGTGTGCTTCGATTCTCACCTGGGCCAGTTAATATTTATTTCTCACTGGTCTCAAGGAATGTATTTTGACCTTCCCACTCTGATTATTATGCAGCGGCTACTTATAGGTAGCCATCAAAGGTAGACAAAAATGACCACTAGTCTTACTTGCCAGACTAGATCCTTCCACCAGTGCTAGTAGCTCTGAAGTACCTAACATGCTTTGGTCAAACATTCACTAATATAATTCAAAAAACAACTTTCTATGATTTTTTTCAGCTTCATTAATATTAAATTAAAAATTATAATAAACATCAAATAATATAATTTAAGGGTTAGGGGAAAGCAAATGACTAGCCACATGGTATAAATATTTTAGTAGTTAAAAGAAAATCTACCATCTTCATTTAATGCATTATATTACTCATATTACACAATATTGTTGGTTAATCTGTTGATATTGTAGTGTTAAACATCTAACACAATATACTAAGGATCATTTTACATAACATTCTGATTGTCTTCAAAATGATGGCTTGCTGCATTCTTACTTCAAGCCATTTAATATTCTACAAAAAAATACCATTTCTTCTTTTTTTGCTTCTCCCCTCTTTTGCGTATACTCTCATTTTGAACATGATCTCTCCTCGTCTTCCCCACCATTTTTCATAGAACTTCATTTCTACAGCAGTGACTCTACTCTCCTACTGGTCCATCAATATCCAGCTTTCAGCTCCATACAAGAGTATCAGCAAGTATACATACTTGTAGATATGGAGCTTGACATTCCTACCTATCTCTTGCTTCCCTGTTATAGTATGACAGATCTGGTAATAGACTGGATTAGCCTTCTTTATGCTGTTTGATATTTCTGAGTCTATTTTCCCAGACCTGTCTGTTATAGTTCCTAGGTATATGAATACCTGCAACCACTTCCATTTCTTCCCTATTACAATATATACGGAAATATTTTACTTGTCTACCCACTTGTAATATCTTGCTTTTACTGATATTTATTTCCATTCCTTTCCAGTGGATCTCTTCGTGCCATTCAGTCACTACCTGGTGTGATTTATCAGGGATGTCCGTGATTAAAACAATATTGTCCGCATAGGTTGTATGATCACCAGGCAGAGGTTTTTACAGTCCATGAACGTCCATTCTTCTTTTACAGATGGCAGCCACTTCATCCACGTAATGTAAAAGTAGCAAGGGACTTAGACTGTCACCTTGTTTGACCTCTCTTGCTATGCTAAAGCAATCAGATTCCTGTCCGTTCAGCCTAACTACTCCTTTTAGGCTTTGTTTGATAAGATTTAATAGCGTCCACCAATGTTCTTGGGACATTCTTAGCTCTGAGAGCCTCCCATATTTCTTGTCTTGGAACAGAGTCAAAGGCTGCTTTGAGGTCAAGAAAGGCGATGAACATACTTTTGGTTTCTGGAGCACATTCTGCAGAGAGAAAATATGGTCCTGTGTTTAGCATCCTAGTCTTAACCCGGCTTGTTCTTCTCCGATGAGATGCTTTACTTGGGGTCTTAACTTTTCCTCCAGGATAGACGTGTAAAGTTTGTATATTACTGGTGAGGGACATATAGGGTGATAGTTGAAGCATCCTGCCTGAGACCCTGTGAATGGGAATAATTATATTATATTCCCATTTTGTTGGGATCATCTTCTCATCCAAATCTTTTTTTGGCATAGTGCTTGTAGAGCTTTTACTAGCTCTGGACCACCAGCCTTAATGAATTCTGCCACTATATTGTCTCATTCCACGGTTCTTCCTAGTTCACTGGATGAGTACCATCAGCAGAAAATTGCTTCCTGTAATGCCTGCACCAGATGTCTAAAACGGTCTTATCATCCTCGACCAACTTCCGTTACTCATTCTTCACATTTCTTCCCATTTCTCTTTATAAGGTTATAATATTTTGATATTTCAACTGGGAGTATCCTGTCTTTATTTACACAGACAATAAACTGAGGTTAATTAATTACAGAAAATAAATCAATTTTTGCCAAATTGAGGGATACAATCTTTTACATAAACACCATTGGTATTAGCTGATTCTACTTTGTTAGTAGAAAATTATTTTCCTTTTATTTTAATCCATAATGTTCCAGCCTTGTTGGCCTTCTATTGGTGTCACCAACCATTTAGGATATATTTTTGACATTCCGTGCTATCTCGTGGCCTTATTTAAAATTACGCTTCCTTTAGTCACCCTGCTATATACTTTCATTGTGCCAACTTCTCTCAGCAGTTGTCTGCTAAAATCACTGTTCATTTTCATTCCATGTAAAGTTCTTTTTATACTGATTTGATGTTACACAAGCCATTTTTTTTTCTTTTCTTTCTCCTTCATAGCGAGTATTCGCTATTTTCAAGAATTGTTAAGTATTTCAGGGCAGAATTTTTTCATGAAATCAAATTGACTTCTCACAGGGAATTATATGGAGTTACATGTTAACAAATGTGAAGGCAATTCATTTCAATTACCTATCTGGAGTTCGATTGAGTAAGCTTTACCCTTTTTTTATTTTATATTTAATTTCTACATCTAATGTTTTCCAGCTATGTCTTCCCTCTCTCTTTAAAGGGGACACACTTTCTACATGATCCACTCACCTAAATTACAGTTAATTTGTTTTCTAAGTTTTAGTTGGGTTTTTCTTATACCAGCCGAAATATTACCGGTTTATCTGAGCCAGAATTATCAGACTTAAACTTGATAAGTTTCTAATTAATATCTTAACTTTCATCACTTTTGTTTAGATTTATGGTGTACTAAAGATGATGATACTAGAGTGGAATTACGGCACTGCTTGGTTACTGGAACACCTATTCCTCCCAGTATTCAAAGGTGTCACGCTGATTGCCACACACCTTGTCAACTGACTGAATGGTCTAGCTGGTCTCCTTGCAAACAGCCTTGTTCTGGAGTTAAAATAAGAACCAGGGAGCTTATAGGTTGGTAATATTAATCTTATATTAATCAGCTGTTTAAGAATATTGATATATAAATATACACAAATTCTGTAATTCATAAATTAAACAAATAATGAAATTTTTTGTTTTACAATTATATTTATGTAACATGATTCGGACTCTAGCATTATATTCTTTAACATTATATAATATTAAAAAACTGTTTAAACTCTCAAAATTAATAAAGCTTATCTACTAGCCACTCTCTTCCTATTCTCAAATTACTGGATAAGTTACATAACTACCTCTCCCCCCTCCCTCATCACAATATTACCAAAATCCCTAACAGGAAGTATTATCACAGACATCTGTATTCATTCATTCCTCCAAAACAAAAAAAAAATCCGGTGATTTGCGAGTTATAGAGACATGAGTGTCGATAAGTGTCATTGTTTATTTCATCAAAGGGAAGCCACCCTTAACTACAAGTGATGGTAGATACAAACATGACCCTTTAATAAAAACCATATCAGATTGCTGCTATCAACAATAATTTTTCTTGAGAAACAGTAAAGCTATTTGGTTTCTCTATTTGAACAGGTAAATATCTTTTTATTTTTTTCCATCTTAAAATCAGATTAAAATATTGACCTATATAAAAAGATATTATGAATGTGGTCTAGAGGTATCAGTATCTACTGTTCCTATAATCATTCATGCTATTGTTGAATTTTTTTTTATAAACTCATAGATCATCACTTGTTCTGTTAACTATGACCTATGCCAACTGTTGGTGAACAACATATTAAGCTGTTCCAAGCTTATATCTTATCAATGTGATTAGAGATGAAGTGATTAAGTGCAGGTACTAAATCAGGAGGTGTGGTGCACAAGAATTAGAAGGCATCAGATAATACATATTCAGGGTAAGGTTAGAATAGCGGTACAGGAGTACCGGATGTGGTGGAGAATCAATCTACCAACCACATATCAGAGAGTTTTAAGGTTATTCGCCTTAAATGATCACAGGATTATAATCACCCTCTGTATGGTGTGCATCTGTAGTGTGCAGAAGGAATGCAAGTTCTAAGTTATTCATCTTAGATTCTCACAGGATGTGACCCACGTTCTACGTGTCAAGTAGGAGACAGCAAGTCCTAAGGGCATTCATCTTAGATTCTCTTAATAAGGATATTTCAAAAATCACAATGCTCTAAGCTCTTATATAATTCTCAGAATACATGGTAGAGAATACTAGTAGTGTGCATTAGATCAACTGTTGCCTTAGTGAAATAAAAATTTTTTTCTGACCCTCCTAAAAATCAATTTACAAAATACAATGTATAACTTACAAGTTAGATACATTTATAAACATTATTTTTTTTCACAAATCCTTTTATTGTGCTATTGCATCCTTCGGTTGGAAAGCTTGGACTGCTGCGTGCAGAGGTGTTCAGCCCCTTTTCTCAGCAAAACGTCGACCAAGAGAACAGTGCCTTAACACCTCTCAGGTCTTGGTTCAAGGGCCATTTCTCTGAACAGCTGGTTGGCACAGGTCTTCAGCCTATCAAAGAACTTGATGTGCCTTTGGCCTATGAGCTCTGGCACAGATAGGACTGGACCTGTTGATGGATGGCACAGTTCCTGGTCTTTTGAAGCATGGCAAGGAAAAAGTTCTAGTAGTAGTACTGCAACTGGTTTAGTGTGGCCTTGTAGAAGTTTTGCAGGATAAGTGCACCATAGAGCAGTTTTGGTCAGAGGATTGACTTGTATATCCTGAGTTTCAGCCATAAGGAGTGCTGCGGTAACTTTAACAGATCATAGAGCTTGCAGGTCTTTTAGTGGGCTACCTTGACCCTTTCCTGGACATGACTAGAAAAGGTGAGGTGCCTGTCAAGTATGATATTTAGGTAGAGGATGGAGGTGGGCATCTGCTGGTTTCACTTTGTCCCCTCTCAAGTAAATAGGAAGAGATTTTATCTATTTTCCAATCATCATAAAGGAGTCTGAAAATTTCTTTAACAGCATTTGCAAGAAAATTATTTTCTGCTAAAATACTTGGTTGAGATTTGATTTAAAACAATATAAAAGCAATAAACTGGTTTTCACTAATTAACCAGGTGACTCATCTTGTCACTAATCTCCTAGCTATCTCCTCCAGTGTGGTCTAGCCTTAGAGATAACGTGATCCTATGCCACTGTGTTTCAATTATAAAAATTATGGAAAACCGCTAAAATTTTTAATTTTCTAATATAAATCTTTCATATCAGTGGAAATTACTTTACTATATTTGTTGTTATTTTTTTAGGACTATCTAATCAACATAAGTCATGCAGAGACATGTCATTAATAGAAAGGATGCCATGTCCTTGTGCACAATACAATTCATTACCTCTATCTGATTGGTCAACTTGTCTTACCAATGACAGCACACCTTGTGGAACTGGAACTAGATACAGAGCTATGGGATGTTTTGATCAGAGAGAACAGATGGTTGATCCAAGGTAAGTAAATTTTTTAATCATACAAACAAAATTAAAAATTTTAACATGATTAAAATGATCAACTCTCTACAGTCTTTGTGGAGGAGGCAATGGTCTTGAGGAGGAACCATGTTTTGTACCATGTCCAGTTGACTGTCTTCTAAATGAATGGACTGCTTGGAGTGAATGTAGTACACAGTGTGGACCTGGCATCCATAATAGAACAAGAAAGGTAATTATGTTAGTAAGAGCTTACAAGTTCTGTCTTTGTAAGTACAGATATGTAATAAATATATGTGTTTATATGAAATTTCAAATTAGTTTTATCCATCCATTTTTATTGCAGGTATTGAGGAAGGATTCATATGGTGGACGAGCTTGTGGAAACATTTTAGAAACTAAAATATGTAATACTCCTTGTGATGTATTTCAATGGCGGGCAGGTGGATGGAGTGAGTGTCAGCTCCTTCCATCCGATAAACATTTAGGCTGTGGGACAGGAGATCAGTATCGACAAGTGAAGTAAGATCTTAACTTTGGACTATCTTATCAATCAGAACTTATAAAAAAAAATGCAAAAAAAAAAAAAAATGGTCAAGTTATAATTATGATCTGCCACTGTTAGAACTCGAGAGAAGTTTTTCTTTGATTTTCTTGTTTTAAAGTTTGTTTCTTTTAATTATCAGAATTGCTTTGTTTAAATTTAATTTTGGTGATTAGCATAAGTTGTCACTTGACTTCTCTTAAGGATGTTGTGTTTAAATATTAATAACAAAACCAGATTTTTCCATATTATGTACAATATTTTTGGAAAGCAAACTATTTTATAGAACTTATAGTACCACAACTATTACTATTGATGACTGACCAGTGATTCTGTAGCAAAAGTCTCCTCCACTAGCTTTTACAAATTGTATTTGTCTTGTGCCTCTGCCTTCCAATATCTGATTCTAAGGATCTTCAGAGCATAAATTTCTTCATAGCTCCCCCATCTCAACTATGGTCTTTCACAACGTCTTGTCCTGCAAAGGGGCTCTATGACAAACATTTCGGATCTTTCTCTTGAATATCTACAGTTCCTGTTCACTGCCTTTTGATGTAGTCTATGTTTCTGTAAAAGGCTTCCTTGTGCAACTAGAGAGATAAACTAGTTTTGTTACCCTTTCAAGTTAATAGAGGCATTCTAATACTTTTTCCTGGACCTAGTATTTCTTCAAAAACCAAATACATTGTTTGTTTTTTTTATTAAAATGGACTCCTAGCTTTTTTTCTTCATTAGCAACTGCCATGAGTACTACATCCAACAGGAAGGCCAATTACATCAATCAATACCACTGCATATTATGATATATGCTTGAATTTCTAATAGCCTTTTCAATTGATATTTGTTGTACACTTGTAAGCATATTTATGATTATAATGATTAAAGTATATTTCAGTGTATATGTTGTAATTCAAACCTAGGTTCTTGGAGTTAGCAGAACCTTACCACAGTGCCACTGTGCTTCCTCAACTTAAAATTTAAGAGACAAAATATAAACATAAATTTAAAAATTAAATTACATCAAATAAATTGTTTATAATTGTCATAAAATACTTGGTTGTTGGTATCCTGATTGAGATTCACTGCTGGTTGAGATGACTTCTTCATCATAATTATTTTCAGCTTTACAGATGCACTTGAATTGGCTTGAAATATTTTATGTTCGAACATTATTACATTTATTTGAAATTTATTACAATTAAAATAGTTCACTATTTATTCATATTGTCTATATTGACGCATTTGAAATTCAGTGAATTTTGTAATTTTCAAGAAACATTTGCACTCATATTTGAATTGAAATCATTACCTCTGCCAAGACCAAAACATGTGCGGCCCCCTGAGAATTATTATATGGCATTGTCCAATTAAGCAAAATAAATTAACATCATTTTAATGTGATAAACTATAACTCTTTATATAAAACATATACATTTATTTTATCATTAAAATAATGTTTTCTCTACACTATTAATATTAATAAACTTTTTAAATATTTTTTTATAGTATTCACATTGAATTTTTCAATTTTCAATGTCTCTGTTCTATCCAAAGTAACAGTTAATAGTTAATACTTTTTTTTATTTTATTTGACAAGATATGTAAAATAGCACCACAATGTACTCATGTTTTTCAGATGTGTAGATAGCCGAACTAATACTGAATCTACAGATTCCCTTTGTGATTGGACAGTTCGTCCAGCTGACATCGCTGCATGTCATGTTGCCTGTCCTGGAGATTGTGTTCTTGGACCTTGGTCAGACTGGTCTCCTTGTCCAAAGGTAAATGTTTAATTATGATTTGCATAGTCATTTTATGTTTTTTAAATATATTTTATAATAATATATTATCCCCACTATTTATATTAATTTCATGATAACTCAATATGCCTTCCTGGAGTTAGAGTATAGGATAGATGTATCTCATTATTTTTTTACAGGTGTAAAATGCCTGGTAGGCTCCCACATCCCTTTATAAGAAAGCATGTTATTAACATATATCTTTACTTATATCTATACTTATATCTCACTTTTTTTTAGTCACTTATAACTTGGCATTAAATAGAAATGGACTATAGTTGTCCCTCACACGCCTAATTGTTTTCTTTTTTCCTTTGAATTTGTGATTTTACTTTCTTTCAATGTTCGTACATTGATTATTTTTATGAACATTTTATAAAAATTCTATTATTTTTTAAATGTTTTTAAGTTTATTTTAGAAAATAGTACCTTACTACAAATTAACAACTATGTTATAAAAAATCACATACCTAATTCAGAATTAAATATTAATATTGTCTTACTTAAATTAAAACTTAATACACATTCTTTTTTAAAGGGCTGTCAAGGAAACACACCTCAGCAACGAACTCGGTCACTTATGCGATCTGCAGCCTCAAGCGGAGCCAACTGTCCACAACCGATACAAACGCAGAATTGTGAAGCTAATATAACCTGCTTTACATATCGGTGGGTAGTTACAAACTATTCTTCATGTATGCCTCTTGGAGGAAGTCCTTGTGGAGAAGGAATGGCAACTAGAGCAATTTACTGTCTTCGTTCTGATAATAGACCAGTAGCTGATAGGTAACCTACTACTCTTCATATTTTTTATTCCAAATTTTATTCAGAATTTTTTATATGTAACTATGTTTCAGTTCATAATAGAATATTACTATTATATCATTGCACTAAAAATCAATAAATATGGAGAGATTTAATGGGATGTTATCAGTTTTTTCCCTAATAGATGTCAATCAATAAATCTGCTTATGTACTTCAATATTATTGATAAAACACAAAAATTTTCAAGGAGGCATGAACAATGGTAGAAAGATGAGTTAATTTCAGGTATACATATGGCATTGTCATAATGACTGAGAATATCAATGCCTATAAGATTATACCATAGACTATCTTATATATCCCAGAAGGTAGAGTGGATTAGTCCTGATAGTGTATCGAAGTATTTATTTAAAGCAGTGGTTCCAAAAGTAGGTACCCAAAGTGTATGCTAGGGATGCCGCAAGTGAATAATGCTTCCTCAAAATATTCCACAAAAATTTGAAATAGAAAATTTATGGTTTATTTTTTTTGTTCTTTTCCTACATATTCAACCATCCTAAGGATAATTGTGGCGATATTTTTATTTTTTGTTTAGCTTGACAAGGATGCCATGGTTTTTTTTTAGCTGAATAATGTTGGAAGAAAAAATTTGGAAACAACTGATTTAGAGATTGCCATGCATTTTGTAAGTCAGAGTATGAGCACTAAGATTCATTTTGTAAAACTTCAAAGAAATAAAGTAATTCAGATAGGGATTAAACCAAGTCTGATTCAAACCAAGCCTTGTAAGACTCTCATTCTTGTATACTCATCTGTTGTAGCTTCCTGATATCTAATAACAATATTAAAAGAGAAAACCAGAAAATCATCAAACTTACTACTCTTACTCGATTAAATCAAATAATGATTGCGACATGTCTATGAACAATGAAATGGTCTTTAATATCAGCTAGTTCTTATATTCATTGAAATAGTTAAACAGAGCTTAAATAACCAATTTAAAAATAAATATTCCTCTATGGAAAATCCTTCCCGATCGCCTGCCCCACTAAAACACCGATTTAGTTGGAGTCCTATGTCACTTGAAACAAGAAGAGAAGACTTAAATCAAGCAATATTTAAAAAGTGGCTAAAATTAGAAAACAGCGTTAACCCACCACTCCAGCCCTCCATGGAAGCTGTATTTATCTTACCTTTGAAACAGACACTTATAGCAAGTATGTTTTTTGATGATGGTATGACCTGTCACAATCTCACAAGAGAAGATCGTAACACAAAAAGTATTAGAAGGCAATCCTTCCTGCTTGACCTGCCCCACTAAAACTCCGATTTAGCAGTGGTTCTATATAAATTTTGAAACATTTACTTAAAACAAACAGGAGGATGAGACTTAAGATAGTCAAATTGAGCAATATTTAAAAAGTTGCTAAAATTGATAAAATGGCATGAATGTCTTGGATCACGTTACATATAAAAGTAAAAAATTGACAATTTGTAAATTGTTGAAGTCTGTAAGCTAGAGATAATTATTATTTGAAAAAATTATTTTATTTTTATATATGAAAAGGTATATTAATTAATTGATTTGTATTAAAATAAAGATGTTTTGGTTAGTTTGTCATGCTTGGTAGTTATTAATTTTATTATTTTCACTTTTAGAGGGCTATTCGATTCTAACTACATGATAAATTTTGGATACAAAAAAGTATTGCTTATTAATTAGTCCAATCTTAATGATTTAACAAATATGGGTTTAACAATTTTTCGGATTATCAAATATTTCAGACTAAATAATGCAAAGCTAAATTCATTTTATTAATACTACTTTTTTTTTTTGAGAAAACATAATAACCATTATAAGCTTTCTTTAATGGTAATGAATGAATATTTAACCAGAAAACAACCTATTCTCTTCTTCTTCCCCCACTATTACTGGCCAAATGTGTCAGTCTTCCTAAAATGTAAGAATAACAAATGTACTATCAAGATTGTTCTATACATACATTATATTTTTCAAAACACTTTTTATACATTTTGTTTAGAATCCAAGTAGTATAATATTCAAATAAATTGATGATTCAAATCAATATCTTTTTTTTTATCAGCTGGTGCACAGATATCCCAAAACCTACCCCTGCAGAAAAATGGTGTTACACTGATTGTCCAGTTGATTGTCAGATAGCAGGTTGGAGTGAATGGAATTCATCTCAATGTTCATGTGGACAAAGTGGTAAGTCTATATTTTAGTGAAAGTATTTTTACTAAGATTTCTTATTATAGGTAACTATCATTAGTACTACTATGAATATTTGCTTCTCTACTACTAAAGAATATTTGTTTTTTTTTTTTTTTCATAGTAAATAATTAACTTGTTCATTGTGTTAAAATTACAAATAAAATTTCTTCTTTTACTGAAATCGATCATATTGACAGATCAATTAAAATCACAGAAAAAGAATAATTGATTTTCTTATTTATAAATAAACAAAATTTAACATACTGTTTGCTATCACACCTTCAATGTAACTCTAACCTAATTCTAAAATCTAACTCTATAAGTAAATGAATTTAAGTTTTTTATTTTATAATAAAACTAATTTTTGCTTACAATCCAATCAAACTGTCAAACGTTGACTTAAACAAAAATGAGTTTTAATATAAAATAAAAACCTTTTGGAATACAATTTCTCAAAGATTAAATTTTTTAGTTATGTTTGGGTATAATATAATGATACCTTACTGATCAATATTTTTATTGATTGTGGTAATGGCTTTTTTAAAACAGTAATGATGTTATAAAGCAGACTTTTTGATTCCAAAGAAAAGACTATTGAGAAAAAGCTACTAGAGACAAACTATTGTTAGTAGAGTGCAAAGCTCTGTCCAAAATATGGTAAAACCACTTCCTGCATTTTTCTTGTTTTTATTTTGTTACTTAATTTAGCTACCAAATATTTCAGAGATACTGTTTTATGTTCTTCTAGAAAGATAATTGTATACGAGTACTTTCTTGTTACTGCTCGGTAGCCTTGGTCAGATTTCGCTCCACTAACAAAATATTTTCCTTAGGCTATCTTTATCTCTCTTTACTACAACATACTTTTCCATTAAGACCCAATGAAGATTTTCCCTGTTTCTTTAATTTCAAGAGATTATTTATCATAATAATATGAATCCACATAATCAGGAGAAAATGGTATTTGAATTAAGATAAAGTAATTAATTAATATATCACCATTTTCTTATATATTTCCTATAGTAAAGATTTCAGAAGTCAATGAAGGTCAGAAGTTGAAACATGATATTTTTTTAATTTAGTCATTTGTTTTATGACTTCACTATGTTAATACTAATTGTCAATTTATTATGATGCTAATAATAACCTCAGTTATAGCTACAATTAATAATTGTATTAATTAAGACTTAAATATTTCTTTCTCCCAGCGCTTAGCAATGAACTGATAAATTATCATTTTTATTCACTACTGAGGGTTGACAGGTTTGCAGGTGAATAAAAAACAGACAAAACCCTAGACATCTGAGTCCTAACTTGATTTTAGCCTTCTCTGTTCCCGATTATATATCATTTATTATTTTATTATTATATGGGCAACAGACCATAGAGGTCTAAGTCCTCTTTGACGTGGTTTTTTCGTAGGGTAGGTTCATCACTCCCATGCCTATTTTTTGTCAGTGCCACCCATTGGCTAACAGGCCTCACAAATGCCCGGGGAGGTTGTGAGTGAGTTTTGCATTATTTTATGCTTGAAAAAAGCCCGGATGGAACTGGGTTTTGATCTGACAACCTTTGGGTTGGTAGACTGATGCATGCTATGCTGCTACCGCTGCCCCCTGTATATATTATTTACTCCTACAAATTTAGTAAACTGACGAACACCTATTATTTTTTTATTTATTCATTTTTTTATTTTTATTTTCAAAACCTCTTTATTGATAAAATATATACAATACAAATTATATGTTACAATAATATAATATATAATACAATTATTTACAATTTTTCTT
>NW_027105031.1:226850-242864 GCF_000696795.3 Halyomorpha halys
CTTGACAGAAATTGATGAGGACCTCCTCATCCTGAAGACATCCTTTCTCTTCTCTGTCCACACAACGAATGAATCTCAAAAACTAAAACTTGCCTCGAAGTTCCATGTAAATATCGATTATTGCACAACAGTTAGGGACTTTTGCAAATGATTTACTTTCTGAATATTATTCTGTAGCACTATTTCTTGATTTCTATTTTTCCTTTAATTTACTGTATTTTCAATTATGAGGGGAAGAGTTAAAATAGTTTTTATGATATTTGAATCTGCTCAACATGGCCTTGATTCAAACGGATTTGTTCTGAAGAATACGTATCGCCATCTTGGTTTTGTTTTCAATCACGAAATTATTATAGACAATGAAAATTGGTTAGCTTGCTTATTGGATAAACAAAACAAATTAACAATCTTAAAATGATATATAAAATAAACATATCAAAAACCCTTTATACATCAAAATATACTATTTACTCAAAAAGAGCATATTACAATATATTAGCAATTAATTAGTATTATAATTTTAATAATATTATTAATAATTTAGCAAAACAATCCATTTTCATATTTTTAAATATTAAAAAAATTATCTTTCTTTATTCCCTGAAAAGGAATGAGCCGACATGCTATAATTGGCACGAATCCTAGTACATCCGGCAGAAGTTGTCCAGTTCTACTGCAATGGAAACCTTGCCCAGCCGTACCCTGTTACAGTTGGCAAGCAGGACCTTGGACCTCATGCCAACTGCATGTAAGTAAAAATGGTATATGATTTTGTTATTCTTAACATCTGTTGAAATGTTATGGTTTTAAAATTTAATCATGAGGATAAAATCAGTATTTTACTTGAACATCTTATTATTAAAATAGAAATGTAAATGAAAATCAATTAATGACTCACTTTTGTTGTTTGTTAAAATTTATTCTCCCATTTTGCTCATTTAACCAACTAAAATGAGCTACTATCATTTTGCAACCTTTGAAGTCATATTTCTAAATTATTAGTTAAATTAATTTTTTTTTTTTTTAATGAATCTGGATTATGGAGTGATTTTAATTTTAATTTTTTTTTAACATCTAGATAAAATATTAATATTATTTTAAACCAGGGTGCTTCTTGTGGCCATGGACTTCGAACTAGAAATGTATCTTGCATACGAGGAAATGATAATGCTACAGTTGAAGCCTGGTATTGCTCTGGAACGAAAAGACCTCCAACTTGGGAAGCCTGCCATAGCCCTTGTGATAGTGACTGCCAACTTTCTACATGGTCAGAATGGTCACATTGTCATGCCGATTGCAGCAAAGAAACTACAGGTATTTTAAAAGATTTAGATTGTACTTTGTCTCAGAGTATCTTTCAGGAGTAATTAGTACACTTATTTCTTTACTTCTATATCTTAAAAAAGTTATTAAATTCAAGCTGATTGTCATTTTCACTATGCTATCATTATTACCATGTTTTTAAAAATTAAAATTTTAAATTTCCCTTGAAAAAAAAATTGTTTTCTCTGACTGAAAAATTAAATTACTTATGTTGAAATGAAAATGGTATGGTAATTGATTATTATTATTATTACTTTTTTCTTTAAAAAAAACCTATATATTTTTAACATGAAACTAATGGGAAATGACACTAATATAATTTAGGTTAACAATTTAATTACCTATTTATTTTTTAAGACAAAATTTATTTATATTATCGCAACAAAATTAACTATTCAACTTATTCTTCAGTATTATCAGCAGACACTTCTTTAGAACTAGTAGCTGTATCTTCTTCTTCTTTAACCAACCCACATACTTTACAGTGTATGGAGGCCTGGACCCATTTCTTAAATACCTCTTTATTCATTGCTAACTTCTTGACTTCACCAAGAGTGATTCCTCTGTTTCTTGCCAGATCCGATATGAGGTCCACCCACTTATTTCTCGGTCATACATGTGGTTGTTTTCTTTCACTCTTTGCCTCACAAATACTTTTTGGGAGTCTGTTAATTGGCATTCTTTGCACATGGCCGAATCACATCAATTCTTTTCCATGTATATTTTTTATAAGCGGTTCCTGCCCTATTCCTTCTAATTCTTACATTTCTCATTTCCTCGAATCTAGTTGTACCGAGACCTTTCCTCAAATAATTTATTTCTGTGACTTATAAACAACTTTTGAGTATTTTGATACCAGGCCAACTTTCAACTGCATTGGTCAGCATTGGTATAAAGATGACTTGCTTACACACCGCCATCTTGGTTTTAAACTCAACTTCTCTTTTGCCAATTATTACATTTTGGAGTTAATGGTACACATTTGTTGCTTCCCTATGCACAGGTTTATCTCAGAATACAACCTCCCATAATTATTAATTTTAATTCCAAGATAATGGTAGGCATCAACCTGTTCCAGATTCGAGTCACTACAAATTATATTACCTTCTTCTCTTGCACCACTTTTAGACACAACCATTTCTCTTACCAAAACTACTTAGATTTGATGTGGTTAGTTGCCATTCCTTTTAAGCTTAGAGCTTCCTCCCATGCGTGTAGTCCTTCTTGCAAGGCTACTCTGTTTTCTGAAATAAAGAGAATATCGCCAAATACCAAAATATGCCAAAATGCATACATATATGTTCAATATGTATGTCAAGTTAATGGGAACTCCTTTATCTTCCAAAGATAGTTTGTATTCTTTCTGTGGTACATTATCAATGCTCCTGAGAGGTCTAGAAAGGTGGGGTGAAACTTATTGTCTGTCCTTTTCTACAAAGTTATCTATTATACAGTGAAGTGTGAAAATATTGTCCTGTGATTGTCAGCCAGGTCTGAATGCTGCCTGTTCTTCCTGAACCTCATATTCTACTATTCTTCTAAGTCTTCTTTCTAATATTCAAGAGTATAACTTCAGATTTACAAATGATAGGCATATGGGCTGATAATTTTCACTCTCTACTATTGAACCAATTTTGTGGATTGGAATGATGATGTTATTTTGACAGTTTGTAAGGATCTCCTTCTTTTGGAATGACTATTTAAAAATATTTAGTAACCACATTTGTACTTGCTATCCTCCACATTTTAACTGTGATTCTACCATCACCAGCCGCCTTGTTGTTTTTGACATTCGTCATTGCCATTTTCAGCTCCCAATCCTCGATAACATCATCCTCTTCAACATCTTTATCATCACTTAATATTACTTAGGTCAACTATCAATTACTTAGTCAATTATTATTATTTCAATTTTTTTCTATTTAAATGCTTTATTTTTCACTGAAAAAGCTTATAAGCTTGATGTAAGTGGATCTGAAGTAAATAGAAAGTATTTGAAGATATCTTTATCAGTTAAAATTCTTCTCATTTTTATAGATTGAAAATTTTTATTTCTGATTTTAAGACCTTCCTCTGAAAGTTATCCAATAGGAAGTATAATAGTCCATTAGTAATTATTAGGATCACTTTTAACTCCTTCATCATTCTCTCCAAAGAAAAGACTGATATTTGAAGTAGGAAATGAATATAATCAAATTAGTAATGTCAAAGTTTTTAAATTAATTTATTCATCAACTTCAAGAATTTCTAAATAAATATCAAATTCAAAAGTTAATGAAGGTACAGTTTATTGAATTATCTTGTTTTTGAATTCAGTGGTATTTGTCTTCAATTCAAAGGTCAATACAATTTCTTTATGTTAAAATATGTATTACATAAATATGTTGTCACATTAATAATGTAGGTTAAATATATTCTTAATATTTTTATTAGTAAGATTCATCCTATCTTTAAGCATAATTTTATTTAAAATGTATTTTGTATTTGGTGATTTTGAAACTTGCTCTTACAGGGTATGAAACAAGATCAAGGGCAGTTATCAGGCCTCCTCAGTCAGCTGGAGCAGAACCTTGCCCTGAAGCTCTTTGGGAAACAAGACCATGCAATCCTCAACCATGTTACACATTTGACTGGACCGTGACTGCAGCAGGAGTTATAATCTGTCAGCGGAATGATGGACTGAGAGTGGAAGGTAATCTGAAACTTAACCAGATTTCAATCTTAATATTTGCTAATAATAATTTAAAAATTATTATTGGTATTAAATAAAGTTATGGGATATCTATTCTATATAAATGGATTAAAAAGTATTGGTGTTTGCTATATACAAGTAGTTTCATTGCAAGATGGTAGCCCTTGTAATTTCAATTCTCACAGTGTTGGCAGGTTTATGATTCACTTTAAATTGAGGCTTTTATCTTCAAATCTTACAATGGCAATATAAAATTAAGTATCTAGGTGATGAATAATGACCAATTCATGACAATGAATAAAGTTCAAATTCTTTACATTCTAATTCTAATAAACTTTCTGTATAAATGACCCTAATCTAAATTGTTTTAACAGGAGGTTGCAATGGAAAAGTGAAACCCAAATCTCCTTCATGCCAGTGGGATAAAGGCAAATGTATTTGTGAAGATGGTGCTGTCGTGTTGCAACAAACAGCTTGCCCATCTGAATCCAATGCAGTCCATGCCAGCATATACTACCCAAGTAATTATGAGTTATTAGATGCACTTAAATATATATATATATATATATATATATAAAAATGTGCGTGTGCATGCATGCATGCGTTTGTGTGTGTGGAGGAGGTGAACGTGTGTGTGCGTGTGCACTCATGTGAGTATGTGTCCGCATTCATAATACATTCCACAAAATATTTTTAATCCAAGAATACAGCAGCAGAGTTTGTGAACTGCTGCTCTATCAGTCAAAATAGCCGCTATATTATTATGTAATCTAATGATATAAAAAAAACATAGAAATACAATTATTATATAACTTTCCTTTTCATTCATTAGATGATGATTTGAGCGTCTGGATGTTTGCTGTCATAGGAGTAGGTTGTGTCTTCATTATATTTGTTTCAATTTCCATATTTTTATTGTGGTGAGTATATGTTAAGTTTATTAAAGTCGCAGTATTTTTAACAAAATATTGAAATGACTTTTCTTACTTAAGATAATTAAAAATGAAACAATAATATTTTTTCATATCTTTAGATTAGTATATTACAATTATTTCAAAATTGAACTATCTAAAAAGTTATAATATGAACATTACACATTAAAGATTATAAAGGTCAAAACTGCACAAGGCTTTAAAACTGCTGAAAGTCATGAATTACTTAAGTAAGAAAAATTATTAGTTGAGCTTACAATTATTATGTTTCCAATTGGAATGTTTATACTTAATTTAAAATGTAATATTAAAATTTTGTATTATATTTTTGACCATATACAATTTGTTTACTAACTTGATGTTTATTTATGCAATAAAAATAAATATTGGAATATGGCCGAATGCAGTTAAAAAAACTCAAATAGCAATCTAACTATTTATTGTGAGCCAACTTTTTATCCAAATAATCGAACAAAGTAATAAAATAGATAATATTAAATAGAAGTTAATTAAAGTATGGCAAAAAATTATTTAAAACATGTGAAAATTTATATAAAGATAAACATAGTAAATTAATCTTTTGATTGTCTTTGATTTACTTCACTATTTTACTAAATGTAAAATATAATATAATAAAAGTTTGAAATAGTTTATCGTTGGTAAATTTTAAAAATCACTTAATGAATTAAAGTGTATTAATTTAGAATCGCTGGGTTCTTCATTTTCTGTCTAAAAATAACCATGAACCTCTATGTTCTCTTCTTCAAATTTGGGCAGCAACCCCTTCTCAATTTTCACCAACAAAGTCAAAATATTGACTATGGTGCTGTTCTGTCCACCAGATAACTGAAATAATTCAATCCCCACTTAGGCTTTTTCTTCTCTGTCATCCCCATTCCAAACTTAGTTTTAACTCAATTACAATTGTACTGTTGCACTAGCATTGACTTGATTGTTGATAGTAATATTAGTGAAGCAACATTCACAGTGAACTATCGCACAGTTTCAGGCATTGCAGGAAGTCACAGCCACTGCCATGGTGTAACATTTGATGGTTGCAGTCATGACTGCATTTACTGTCATGATAGTCCTGTTGCACTAGGTCTGGCAGAATAGTTAATAGTACAAGTAATGTCAGTGACCTAACAATTGTGTTAATTACACGTTCAACTGACATATGTATATGCTTTGACATTGAACTGCCTTAATTTATATCAATCTTATCATCTATAATGGCAATAGGTGGCAAAACAATGCCCTTATATGTTATTTAGTTTTTATAATTTCCAAAATTGAAATTCATTCTATTCAAAGTTTTTAATCACTACAAAGTTATCAACAATAATAGTGTTTGGTGATTATTCGATGAAATATGAAACAGCACAAATTGTTACCAGGGTGAGTGTCTAATTATAAAAATTAAAACTATTAACAGTAACTATAACAATAATGAATTTAAAGAAACAGTAGAGAATTTATTTTTTTAAATGAAATTTAAAAACAGAAGCAGCACTAAAATTTTAACCCCAAAATAATCTCTATTGCACCCCCAAAACAGATCCACCCTGGGCTCCAAAAACAAATCCATCTTATGTCAATCCCAGGCTTCAAAAATAAATATTTCTCGATTACCAAATGGTCTTTGAAAGCATATAATCTGAAGTTTAATATCTGTGGAAAAACATTTACTTGTTAGCAATAGAAAGTGTCCAAGGATTAACTAGAAAAAAAATTTCAAGGAGTTGTGCGATACTTCACAATTGCTCTGAATATAACGTAAAACCATTTTACCACCTAACACTGTACAATTTACAGCAAAGATGAAAAATATTCAAAATCAGCAGTACTGGATAACATTGATAAAAAATCTAAATGAGGTAAAAAAGTGAATGAAAGCTCCAGTGGATGCCAGTGGTTAATGGCAAACAATATTAAGTGAGGAGTGGAACTGTCAAGTCAAAGAAATATGGTGACCCTTTTCCCTTTGATGGGCTAGGTTTATGCAATAACTATAATAATATCCTTTATTTATACTGGGATTGATCCCTTTAGAACTGGCATCGAAATTAGGAAATTTTGCATTTCACTCTAAGGCTCTAAACTTAGAGTGAAATGCAAAATAAAAATGAAATTATAAAACGTCATAAAATATAATAAAGTAGCGAATTTGAAAAGAAAGAAATGAACAACAATAATTAACAAAATATATAAAATAAGAATAGAACAAATAAAGTAAAACCATATGTCATATCATAAAACATAAGATGACAAACACTTCTGATAATAAATAATAGAAAACAAAATAGATAAAAATCAAATATAATTAAAATAAAAACAATAAATGGAAAGGCACAATTTCTGCTAATATACATATTTACAAAAATAAATGAAAATCTGAAACATTAAGTACAGATAATATATAAACATTGTTTGAAACTTTCAATTGTTATTCTTCCGGAATTGGGTGGACAGAAGGTAGTTGAAGATATGGGATTTGAAGGTTGGAAGGGTATTAGAACTACGAATGAAGGAGGGAATAGAATTCCATAGGGAGGAGGAAAGATCTACCAAAGGCTGTGGTTTGATGGACAGTTACATATAAGTCTGAAGGCCATGAGCGGGTATTGTGGGAATACACTGAGGATTTAAATTGAAGAATATTACAGATGTACGATGGACGGCGGGATTGGATAACTTGGTAGGGAAAGGAAGCAAGAAAATATTCACGATGGAAGGAGGGATAAGCCACTTCAATTCTTCATAAAATAGGGTGACAGGGGCATCCTTGGAGACCCCAAAGATGAATCGTACAAAGCAATTAATTAACCATTTTAATTTTGCTTTGAGATCTTTGGAAATCATCAGCGTACAAATGGTATTGAGAATGTTCGATAAGGAGGGGAAGGTCATTGATGTAGATGGGAAAAGGTCGGGGGAAAGCAATGAACCCTGAGGGGCAACACAGGTAAGAGGTCAAGTCAATGATGGTGGTTTATCTGGAACAACTATGTACTGGGAGTGATCAGAAAGGAAGTATTGAAACCAGTGCAAAGCACTGTTGAACAGAGAAAGATTTCATAGTTTGTTAAGAAGGATGTTATGGTCAACCATGTCAAATATTTTGGAGAAATCAAGGAGGATTTCATTGATATTCTATAGGACAATATTGTTCTATAATTATTACAGACTGATAGGCAGAGTACAAAAATCATATTGTAGCGGAAAGAGGGAGGTACAGGATTTAAGGTTGACCCAAGAGCTACAAAACAGCTTTATCTTTAGAACAGTGTGATTTTATACCACTGTGACTTTATTATTTTAATTTCATCAATGTCAGTTCCATGCATTTCTGAAATAATCGATAAGTTTGCAAGAAATAAAAAAAGATGGAAATTAATCAAACAATGTATGTTTTTTAATTAAAGATTGAAATTAAAATCTATACTACAACAACCCATGTAGGGTCATGGGTTCAGTACTTTGTAAGGAAGTACTGTTTCTTGAACAACGGGAGTGGAAGATCACGCTCAACCACAATATTTTTCCCAAATTTAGGGTACTCACTTTATAGGGCTGGGTTGGGTCTGCTCCAGGACTCCTCAGCCCCATAGACTCATTTGCACTCATGTCTACAGCAACAGCATAAATAATTATCTTTCACAGCCAGATTTAAATCCAGTTCCTTGAAGTTGCTAGCTCAGCGCCTTACTCACTAAACCATTCTTCTTTATTCTTCCTATTACTTATCCTTTATTTATAACCTACATGTCTTATCTGCATCTCATGAAAAAAATATTATTCGAGTGCAAAAAAGTCCTACCTTAGCTCATATACATAAGAACGCATCCAAAAATTAAATCATTGCATTTTCTGAGGAACATCATGCGGTTCTGCACTATACAACCATAAATTAATCATTTGATATTTTATTGCAATGCATAAACAGTTTCCACTATGCTCAAGAAGAAAGAAACATTAAATTTGGTTATTTGTATTTTGATAAAATTTTTTAAGAATAGACAAGATGTTTGGGCAACATCCCAATCAAGAAAACGGTAAACATTATTTGTCAAATAAAAAATGTTTCTTAAAATTTAAATAGTTAACAAAAATTAATTAATTTGGACCAATAACAAAAAAATGATTAATATTGTTGTTGTTAGTGGGGGTACAGCTTCATACTACAATCTCACCAAAATCAACTTCTTTAAGAAGGAGGTTTATATTCATTTTGTAATAAATTTATATTCTGTTAGCTTTTCTTTTATCAATAAATTATTTATTTGTGTTTAACTTCTAAGAGTCTTTAACCATCTAGTCCTTGGTTAATCATCAATCAAAACTGACTATTTTATTAGTTTTCTAAAGAAATGATTTAAGACCCTTTGTGTACCTGATTCTTACCATTATGATTTAGGAAAAGGGTTGTAAATTTCTATTAATAGAGGACTAAAATCCTTGATAAATAAATCAACATTACCTATTGAAATAAAATTTCTAGATATAATCTTTTCATTATTTAATTTATTATTATTTGCAGCCATTCAGCAAAAGAGGCGAGTATGGGTTACCAACCAGCGAAACAGTAGCAACTAATAGAGGAAGAAGGAGAGGAGGATCCAAAAGAATTGAGTGGAAATTGTTACAGATTTAGCTACCAATAATTCTTTTCTGAATTTATAAATTTTTTTCAAGTGGTTATTGTTATAAAAGTATGTCATTTTTTTTTTCTTAAAAAACTATTATATATTTAATAGTTCATTAGGTTATTGGAATTCCACTTAAATATTCTGTTGCGAAAATGGTTGTGATTTATATGAAAATGTTATGAAATTTAAATTATAGCATGAAAGCTGTCGTTCTGTCTGATGATCGTGGAGTGGTTGACAATTTGTAATAAATTTTGTAATCTAGAATTTTTGTATATAATACTTATATTTTAAATTTAGCATTTTTTAAAATGAACAGCAAATTAAGTTTTATATGCAATAATGTTCTTCTGAATAAAACATTACACAGCTTCTTATAAGGAATTACTATAATAGTGAAAATTGAATATTTTCCGAGCCAATTTTTTAGTCAGTCAACAATGTAGCTATTATAATTAGCATGTCATTTCAATGTATAAATGTTTATAATGAGAATATTCACCCAAACTAAGTTTCAAAAGATTTAATTGATTTTTATAATTTAAACATTGATAAAACTAAACTTTATTTTAATATGTTAAGAGACAAAAACCAGTTATTTCAAATATTTGAAGAGTATTATATAATAATTATAGTAAAATTGGGCTTAACATAACTGTTTCTCCCAAAAATATTTAATATATTTACAATAATGTTGTATATAAAACATGCAACAATACAAGTTATTTCTATTTATGACTTTGGACTGAAAGATTTACGTCAATATGTTCATTTAAAAATTGATCGATACTTACTAGCAATATCTTTCATTTTAAATTATAGCATAATATTATCTTTATTTATATATTACATTCCTTTAAGATCTAAATATCTAAACAGTTTTTATAAAAATTATTAATGGTATACATGAAAACCCAATAAGAAAAAGGAAAAAAAACATGGTATTAGTTAAAAAATAAAATTGTTCATTTGTATAGCTGTTTCTAAAACTAAATTATATAAATTTATATAATAAGTTTAATATGTTGTTTACTAATATTATAGATTTATCTTGAGCTGTGTGTACAAAAAATAGTTATTTATACTTTTAATAATTTTATGTATTATAAATAATTATTTAATGTAATTCAAAATACTGCTTTATTTCCTTCAAGCTACTTTATAAAAACTCTGTATTTTTATATATTATGGAGCTATCTGTGGTAATATGATTGGCAACAATGTAATGTCTCACAAGATAGGCAACTTTTGGATATTGTAATCGCTCGTATAGCTGCCGAAATATATAATCATGAATAATGCAAATATCTGCATAAATCTATTAAACGAAATATGGAGGTGGATGATAATTTGATATCTTTGTTTGTACTGACAAATATATTAAATGATCAATTTATTGCTTCTATTTTTTAAGATACATGCATACATACATAAGTGTTTTACCAATCTTAAACAAAAATAAAAAAAAAAAAGTAATGGGCTTGCATTGATGATTCCTTAACAAAATCAATTTATATAATGTCTATAAATTGAAATATTCTAATGTGATTCACTTATTTTAAATTCATCCATATCTTATCATGCAACCATGAGGATTCTGTCTATCTCACAGAAGGCTCACATAACTACAAAAGAAATAAGTTTAATATAAATGATTGAATAGAATACCATTGAAGAAAAGTAGAAATGTTTAGCTACACAAATGTGATAAGGATGCAGAATTAGTTGTGATCTAAATTATAAATAGTGAATGAATGATAATAAGATATTACACAGAATATACAAACATTTCACAGTTGTAAAATATTAAATAAAACCTTCATTGTGTTAGATCCAGCTAACCTACTAATAACTAATTATTTATTTATTTAACTGTTTGAAATTGGATTGTTTACATAGTGCTAATAAATTTATAGTGATTAAAATTAAGAAAAAAAGTTTTCCTTTAAAATCGATCATAATTTTATAATCTGATCACAAAGATGTGTGATCTCACAGTTTTATGGCACAAACAGTATCTCTTGTACATTCAGAAATAAACAAAAAGTGAATGTTGTGGAAAAATCAATGCTAGCCTTGATGGAATATACCATGATTTACATTGACAATACGTAGATGTGCTAAGTACAACATGAGCTTGTTGGAAGAATGACGAGTGCAATGTTGAACCTGTCCATTTCAATAATGCATTTTGTATGTCCACTGTTATATGTAATTAGTTAGCATAACATGTAATAAAATATAAACAAAAACTTTTCATTTATTTTTACCTGTTACACAAAATAATAACTGTTAATTTAGGGATAAATATACTTATTAATATAAAATTTTTCTTATTTAGTTACTTCGAAATTGTTTGACACAATATTATGTTTGATCCTTAAAATTCATTCATTCGTATTCATATCAAACAATTGTGATACTATAATTTCATTATTTCTTTAATTTAAAATTTTGCATTCTAAAAGTTTTTTTTAAGGGTTTATCACTATCAGTGTATCAATTGCCAAATGCATGATTGATTAATAAATCATACTAAAAATATATTAGCATTTAGCAAAGTAAATATTAGTACAAAAATATATGA
This sequence comes from Halyomorpha halys, assembly GCF_000696795.3. Taxonomy (NCBI): domain Eukaryota; kingdom Metazoa; phylum Arthropoda; class Insecta; order Hemiptera; family Pentatomidae; genus Halyomorpha; species Halyomorpha halys. The sequence goes on from NW_027105031.1 coordinate 239,034, forward strand.
ATGGACTGTGGGATTTTTTTATGTAAAGATAATAAAATTTTAAAAAGGTTAAGTAAAGCCTAAGACAGAAACTAATTGATAATTTTTCAATGGATTCCTCACAGGAGAATAACAAATTGAGTATAGGTATATTCCATTCTAAAAAGAGTTACTAATTCTCAAATGCAGGAGACATAAATATAAAATTTATTCTATTAAGACTTGTAACATCTATTACTAACATTGGGATCAGTTTGGAAAATTATATAAACAAAATGATATACAGAAATTTTAAACTTAATAATTATATGCAAATCAAATGGTTAAAAAAATTCATTAGAATTAAAATTCAAACAGATTATATAAATAAATTAATAGGATGACATAAAAGATGTAATAGTTGATAATCATTATCAGCACTTGACTTGAAACAACATTAGGAGTGATAACCAGTACTAATCATTCTTGTCAAACAGGACAGTAAACCAGTTCAGAGAAGATACTAATAAATTCCAAGTAAGTCACATTTTATTGATATATTCACTTATAAAAATAACTTACTACAATTAACAAATATGTATAGAACAGAATAACAGATTTATGAGCTATAATTAATTTTATTCATTATGTATTAATTACTAGAATAACAGCATGATCTGTAACTTCAACTTTTATTAAAATTAAATTCTTCATCATTTTCAGTATTCATTCGGTTTAGAAATAAAAACCTATTTGAGAAATTAATTGGTTAAAGTACAACGAATTATTCTTTGAGAGAGAAGGAATCTAATATATAAAATAAAATACGGGTAGAGTTATTGTCAGGCAGCTAGCAAAAGTTTATCAACGAATTGAGGAGAGATATGTCTTAAGGATATAACTCCTTTATTTCCAAAAATACATTTGATATAGGAAAAAAGAAAAGAAAATAGAATATGAAAAACCATTTATTCTTGTCAAAAATCTCTTATACTACTTTTTAATTAATTATGTGCCAGTGTTAACAACAGGTTATTACTTCTTCCACAAAGATTAGTGTTATAATTTAAAGGATCATACCAAATGAATCTATTAACCAATACTAACCTAAACAGGCGAAGACATTAAGAAACCAAGGAGGTGTTAATTTAAATGTGTACATTCACCTGGCTCTATGATATTATCAGATACCAGAAACAGAGGCTGAGCTATGTAAGTGGCTAGTTAGTTAATGCACCACATACCTTACAACAGTTCATGAGCAAGATAATTTATGGCTAAGGCTTTGTTTTTTGCCTTATCTCTTTACTGGATCTCCTCATAGCTACAATGGACGAAAAAACACCGAGAAACATTTGAAAATTTTCTTTTGGAGTAAAAACGTTGGATTTTCTTTGATATAAAGTTATCTCTGTTGGAATAAACTATCTTCTAATCAAAATTGAAAAATATCCAGAGCCAAAATCAGTTCCAGAATAAGACAATTTGGGAAAATGGTAAATTTTTACAACAGATTTATTCATAAACGTATCTGTCTACGAGCACCTTTAACTCAAATAACATATCGAATTGTCAGACTCGTCCTCCTTTTTCAGATTTTATTTTTTACCAATGAATAGTTTAGGTGCATAAGTTTGGATATTTTCGCTCCTCTGACACATTGCAAAGGTTTTCACGACTTTCTCACAGTGGTAAACAGATTCGTTGGTTAGAACCTAGACCAATGACTGGCAAACTGCATCTACTGTGTCTTAAGCATTAGCGGCATCTTGAATCTCTCGGCTTGGTATTTCTGCTCAAATAACAACATATCATGGTAGGCAATTCGAATGTATACTTTTCCAATCCCCAGCTATACATTTCGGATTTCATGTCGTGCACTTCAGCACAAAACAATGAAGATCGCCTTCAAATACCACTTGTTAAAGTCTTTAGCACGAGTCGATACCTCACCTTTTGTATTACTGGGCATTCTCACTGTTTTAAAGGAAAGCTTTAGCTGTTCTGCTTCAAAATTAGTATATAGCGCGCCACATGTTCTTCCCAGTGAGTTTTGGTTAGTAAATCTTTTAATGACCCAACAGATTTCGGTTTTTAGCTTCAGTATATCATAGAAGATATACAACCAGTAGAACCTTTAACATAGGACGCAGAAGGCCTTCGTATCGCACCATCTTACAACGGACTCTCACGTTTTTCTACTGAGGAATTCCTTACATTACTAATTGACACTACCATATTCAGGAACTCATCGTGTGCTCAAACGCTGCGACAAATATTTTGAGATCGAAATAAAGGGCACCAAAACAAGAGTTTCGATCGACCGACTTGATCTTGACCTCTTGGATCTTCAACTGCTAGAAATGATTATCAGAAACCGGGTGGATTTCACACAAAAATTTTCCTATTTCAGCTTAGTTAACTTTCTGGGCTATTAAACGCCATCGTGAGATGGTACGTGTAAAACATTCGCCTTTAGTGGAGCAGAAGATTCAATTTATCTTTATTAATTCAAATAATACATTTAGGAATGTTACAACATATAACATAGTTATTAATCTGTACAATTGAAGTTTTTACAAGAAATAATACAAATATTAATTTATGGTGTTCGCCTATTAACAGAAGTAGTTTACCTGTTATAGTACCAGAGCCGGGAAGAATATGATGTATGCTTATATAAAATTTACAAAATAATATTTGTTTATGGCATTGGATATTATGTCTTATGCTGGGATTTATTATTATAACAGATATGATAATACTGAAAACAGTGAGTGCTTCAAGTGTGTTTAAGCAAAACAAGATTTTGTTGAAGTTTCAATCCATTTAACTTAAGGTGAAAACCGTTCATGATCAAAATGTTATGACTGGTAGTAATTTAAATATTTTATATTACAATTAATATTAGATTTTACAGTACTTCGGTACTCTATTTCATTTTATCACTCCTCAGACGTCATGTTACTACCTATGATAATAATTTGTAGCGACACCGTAACCTACTGGTCAATACTGTAACTACTACAGCTGTCAAAACCGCTATCTGCTAATAATACAAGAGCCCAAAAAGGAGAAAAAAGGCAGTTATTTCCCCCCAATTTTTAGTTACTTTAATGAAAAGTATGTATAATTACTAGTCAAAACTGACGAGTCTGCCAAGTATAGGTTGGGGGAAATAATCCAAGTATTGTTGTGTCAAATAATCCAACACGTATTATTGTGGCAAATAATGTTGCTGGCTCGTATCTCAACCACCACACACACGTATAATTCTCTTCATTTAAATAAATTATTTTAGCAAATTTCATGAAAACTACTACTCCTACGTAAATAAACGTCATTAACTACTTTATAGCCCATTAAACTAGCTTTAATTTGAGTGCTTATAGACATCTGTTCGTTACTTAGTTCCTGAGATATACATTTTTCAAAATTGATTCACTAACTACAGTACTGTAAAATCTAATATTAATTGTAATATAAAATATTTAAATCGCTACCAGTCATATAATTTTGATCAAATTCCGTCCTCCGTCGAATCGTCCGTGGAACTACTCTACAGAGAGCCAGAAACACCACCATCCACCAGGAACTCCAGCTACCCTCTGTGCCGGAGTATATAGGCCGAAGGCACATCAAATTTTTTGATGTGATGAAGGTCTGTGCCAACCCGCTCTTCAGAGATATCGCCCCTCCATCAAGACCTGGGAGGTGGCAAAGCACTGTCCCCTTGGTAGACGTTCTCGCCGAGGGAAGGACTTCGGGCTCTGCAGCTTGAAGTCTACACACCATGTGATGGTCGTCACCATCAGCCGGAATGTCTCTCACATTCTTTGTAAGGCCCCAGCTATAGAGCCACAAAATGTAAAA
>NW_027105031.1:243011-250958 GCF_000696795.3 Halyomorpha halys
ATATATATTATCAATAAAGAGGATTTTGAAAATAAAAAAAAAATATATTTTGATCATAAACGCTTTTCACCTTAAGTTAAATGGGTTGGGGGGAAACTTCAACAAAATCATGTTTTGCTTAAAAACACTTGAAGCACTCTCACTGTTTTCAGTATTATCATATCTGTTATGATAATAAAACCCAACATAGGACATAATATCCAATGTCACCACCAGACAGTATGGTCCCTCCCCATTCTTTTTTAGCCCCCAGCTAATATGACACCAATGTAAACCGGCCTTCAGCAGACCTTGCAATTGTTCTTATAGTGTGATACCGCAAAACAAGGTTTATTATATGTATTATATATTATGTATTTGTATAAATATTAAAAATAAAGAGGTTACAAAATAAAAATAAAAATATCCAATCCCATAAACAAATATTATTTTGTACATTTTATATAAGCATACATCATATGTCTATCAGAACCTAAAGGAACTATCAGAAGCATTTATGACTACTTTTATTTATAAGTGAGCTGACTTAATTAGAAAAAAACATGAGAATACCAAATGACATTTAGTCTTTAAAACATTAACCACTAATTCACTTCATTTTGGTGGAAAATAGAAATAACATTAATTTCTTTTTAACACAAAAAAAATTAGGCCATGAAAGAAGATTAATATGCTTTGTTTATTAATTTCACAAATATCAGTTTCCTGAACTAGCAACTGAGAACCCCACTTGTCAAAGGGGTCTGAATTGTGAATATTGAATGTAAATGAAATATTTGTCTCTTCATTTCCCTCCTGTTCACTCCCTAGGGCTCTGATAATATCTATTGGGGCTAGGGAGAAACAGACCAATCATCTTTTATCTTTACACTCAAGAGAAGCTTAAAAAAAAAAAATTTGTCCAGAAAAAGATTCTGGAATATTATGGAAGTCTCATTGGTGCTGATTTTGTTTTGGACTAGGAAGTAGCCACCAATAAAAATGCTCACACATTTTTCATTATCTTTCACATGCAGGAACCAAGCAAAGAGCCTTAAGAAGGGAGCTCAGGAGACCACACATTTTTTACTCCTTTCTAGTTTCTTCTGATCACCTTTCAACATGACATTTTCCTTAGTGAAGGCATATTATGAGTATTTTATAAATGGACTAAGGAGTGACCTAAACCCGTGTGATAGAGGTAAAAAGTGTTATAGTGATTGGTGTATTCCATCTAAAATTCAAATTATTTTTTATACCAATACTTGAGATAATGATGAAAATATTACAGGCATTATTTTTAGGTTACTGTAAAAGAAACTAGCACCATTGACCTATAAAGTCTCAACTCCGCTTCGTGACAGGGCTGGGGAATGATGAAACGACCATTATATGTATTCTATAACTAGATTTTGATATTTGGTATTGGTATTGGTAACTAGTCAAACAAGTAGGCCAAGTGGTCCTTTTTTTCAACCCCTGGCGGCTACTTTGGCCTCTGCGTATTAACCAAGGTGAGAGTGTCAAGAAATGTTGGCCTCAAGAAGGACAATAACAGAAAAATAAAATCATTCACATTCAGTAACAGGTCATTCTTAAAAAACTCTGTGACTGAAAGAGCACCAAAATTGGAAAATGATCCATATGTTTTTTCACTGTATATATGTATCTAGCTCATCAAAATAAACTTCTAGACACCCTTGTCATAATTAGAGATAAATACACAACTGAAAGAATAAGTAGATAGTTATTAGAGAGTTATAAAGGAAAGTTGTGTAGTAAAAGTTCAAAAATGTTTTATTAACGCAAAGTTTATATAATTACATGAGTTTTTAGTTTGTTAATAGAATATTGATATATTTTACTCGACCAAATCCACCGTTATGAACATTGCTAAATTTCTGCAAATGATATTACAACAAATATTATGTAAACTAAATTGTAATGAATAAAATAATTTTAATAGATGTGATAATAAAACTTGTGCAAACCAAAACAATAAATTGGACTTAATTCACAGTAAAAATATATGAAAAAAAAAGAGATAAAGATATAACGACCTCAACTTGTATGGTAATGACATTAAAATGAGATGGCCAAGTTTGAACATACCTAATATCTACAGCAAAGAGGATATTAATAAATTTAAAAGTGGCTGAAAAGTATAAAATTATTCATTTTAATTTGATAGACGATTTTTAGAGAGAATATAATGATTGCATATCTAGATTTTTCTTCCAGAATTTTAGTTGGTGGCACTTTCATATTGTAAATTTAAAAAAATATTATAAAACTATGATTTCACTATAAAAATTATGTTTTATAGGAATGACAACTTATGTGGATGGATTTCATTACCCTGGAGCTTCACAAAGAATGCCTTACAAAAAATTTGGAGAAACTGACATGGAACTATCTTTGCTAGGATTTGGTGGGGGAGGCCTAAGTGGATTTTATGAGTAATTTTAAAATAAATTCAATGACCATTACAGGAATATAGATATATATTTTTTAATTTATATCATAGACCATGTCTGTCTTTAGGAAGCTCAAAAAATAAATATTAAAAAATATATCACTGCTTTGCATGATTGTTGTCACATCTGATGAAAGTTTTTTTTTGTGTGTGTGTTTGAGGTATTTTATAGAGTGTATTGTATACTGGAGTTAATTTTTAAAACCTGTAACAGTTTTATGAAAGGTTGTAGGATGACCTTAGTCAAGTAACATCAGTCTAGGGCACTATCTTTGGGATACGTCCAATTTTAAATAAAATCAAACCTTTTTTTTGTCAGAAGTGTCACTATTCAAGCAAAGCAGTGGCATATTATCTATGATGATAATGTTTTAAATTATTAACTAATTTTCATTATTTAGTCTTACAATAGTCATGGATTTATTATTATGTAGTGATGTGTAATTTAATTTAACATGTGTATATTTTAAGAGAATTCAAGGAAGAAGATGCTGTTGAAATAGTCAGGGAAGCTCTGAAGAATGGTATCAATTATATTGACACAGCTCCGTATTATGGTGAAGGAAGATCAGAGACTGTTATTGGCAAGGTTTTGTTTTGTTTAGTTCCAGCAGCTTTCACATCTTTCATTTAAAGATTTAATCGATTTTAAAACTAATTTCTAAATATTATAATTCTCAGGCTTTAAAAGGTATCCCTAGAAAAGCTTACTACATATCCACTAAAGTAGGAAGATATACTACAAAAATAGATGAGGGATTTAATTATTCACCAGAGAAAATAAAATCTCGATTTGAAATTAGTCTGCGGCTTTTAGGATTAGAATATGTCGACATGATAATAGTAAGTCAAATATGTTATTTTATGTGTTGTATTTTTAGTTAATGTATGTTATATTTTGTAAGACACCTGTACTGTACATGATAGGTAAAGAGATAATTGGTGACTAAAAATAAAAAATTTTATTCATTTATTAGCAAAGCTTGGATTTTGTATGCAATTACATATTTTGTTTGCATCTTCTTATAAACAATAAATACAATATCTTAATGAATCAGTGTACCCTGGTGCAAATTTTCCCAATCATGTTTTGTATATTTGATGATAAATACAGAGAACTGCATATTTTGAAGATTAAACTAAATTTATTTTTGCACAAAATTATGTTTTTTAATTTTTTCAACAATCTTACACTTTTTGAGTTTTTTCGAAACAAAATTGCACATTTTGCTCTTTTTGGGCTAAATTATGATTTTGGTTGCATAAAATATAATACAAGAATTTAACAAATTTTGATTAATCATACACATATGTATTTATATATGCCAGCATTTATTCATTTATTTGTTTTCTTATTTAATTTATAGTTTGAAATAGACAAATCTGAGACAAACCAATGCATTGATTAACATAAGAAGAGTCAAATTCAGCTTTAAAAAACAGAAAAAAAAGAAAGAAACAAGTAAACACAAGTAATAAATGTTCTCGGAATTAATTATTAATTCAGTTAATAATTAATTATTAACCAGTGGCTTCGGGGAACTCTCTAAAATATGCTTGTTATTGTTCTTAACTTGGATCCGCCTCTAGCCCTTTATTCTTCTGTCTAGATTAAGTTTCAAAAATATTTTTTTTATATTATATTATTCTACCTATGTATATTATTTTTTAAAAAATTAAACAAAAACTCCATTGATCTGATCATTATTAATATACCTGTAGATTTTTTATAAAACTTTTTTTTTTTTATGAACATGTATTTTAGGAAGTCCATAAAAATGTGGGGCAACAGAATTATAGGAAATAAGATTTCTGTACCTGGGACAGTTGATCTGTTCCGAATGTAAAAGGTCCCTCAGGTGTAGGTTGAATTTGGTGTGTAGGGAAGGAGTGGGGTCCCGGGGTGTGGGTGGATATGTAGATCGGTCAGATGAAAGTAAAGCCATTTTGTCATTGTACTATGGACTATCCATGATGACAGTCATGTTGCTTCAATTCTGGCTGAAACGTTGGCACGATTAAATATGTTATTTCAACTTATTTGTGTTATATTTTGACCTCGCCCCCCCTTCTCCCAACCATCTCATCATAAAAGTTATCCACAATCAACTATCTCTCATGATCATATTAAATGTCGATCAAAGTGATTTCCTTGAGCATTAAGACAGGCTCGGCATCTTTCTTCAACAGCAGCAGTGGCAGAACGGTACTGGATATGTGTTATTGTTTCATAAGATTCGATTATCTTTCTTCGTAAGGAATTAAGATAATTGATCGGCCTCACATAGACTTTTTGTTTAATGTCACCCCAAACAAAAAATCCAGAGGTGTCAGGTCTGGAGAGCATGCAGGCCAAGCCACTGGTCCTGCTAGGCCAATCCATTGATTGGGATAATTAACATTTAGCCATTGTTGTGGATCTCTTCCGTAATGTGGAAGACAACCAATTGGCTTCTACATTATGTTGATTGAATGTAGATTTGAATTGAAGCCACATGTCCCTCTCAGTTTTAGTGGAATATGTTCAACTAAATCATATTAATTGTTATTAAGAAATTCCAGAAATGTGCTCGCATTTAGTTGAGGCGGCAGGAAATGCGGACATATTAAAATATTGTCTATTATCCCCAACCACATATTGAACTGAAACTATTGCTGAAAATGATGCTCATGAGTTGCATGGTGATTTTTCTTGTGAAGGTAGCTTCATCTGTCCAGAGAATGTTTCCTGAAAATTGTGGATTATGCTCAACTTGATTTAAGTACCAATCTGAAAAATGTCAAACCAAAAATCTTGCGGTAATAAATTTTGTACCCATTCACAATGATATGGGTGAAGTCCATCTGCAATGAGAGTTCTCCATACCGTAGTTGTCATAATATTTAATTCTTCATATACTGCTAGATAGATTATCATTAAAATATTGTAATATGGTCGCACTCCTTTCTTCATTTCATAAAGGAGCAAAAATACCATCAGAATGTAGTATTGTAGTAAATGTACCAGTTTCTCTAAGATGTTGGAATGTGGAACTAAAGATAGACCTCTCGCCATGGTATGCTAGATATGAATATCTATAATTCATCATTGGAGTTATTTTCCAATGGTATCATGTTCACCAATTTAATATGCTATTATTATTATGAGGTGGCATGCAGGGAATCTTAAAGTAGTTTTTACATATTTTATATTTACTTTGTTACATATTTTATATTTACAATCGTATATACATTAGCAAGAATAATATAATGAGAGAGCATGGTAGATCTGTTTCCTTATACTTTAATTATTGTATTATGAATTGAGAAGTACCATTTCGGATTTTTGATATTTATACTGACTTTAAGTTATCAATTCTATTATTGCCGTTCAAATCACAACGGAAAAGATCTTACTTGTTTTGGTGTGCTTGTCAAGCTTGGCTGTAGTAGCTGAGCAGATCTTGCGGTCCTGCGTCATTCCACCCCTTGCCTGTAGCCACTGCTGTTTCCCTCCGATGTGTGACTTTCTCATCTGGCCTCCAACTGCTCAGCCGCTCTTTCTTCCTCCTAACTCTCCTCTTCCAGGACTGTCCTCTTCCCTCACTATCTTCAACTGTCCTTCGACGGTCATCAAGTCCTCTCCTCTCAGACTGTGTTCAACTCTGTTTCTCCTATCCTTTTTGCTTCTTCGCTCCCCTTTACTTCTAATTACTCCCCACTTCCGATCTCCGTTCTTGTCATTGGCTCTCCCTGTGCTCCCACTCTTTTTCCTACCCTTCAGAGGGGGTGGGAAGGTCCAATGACCTCCGGCGAAAGTCGGTCTTTTTCCTCCCTTTCATGTTCAAATTAAGGCGGCTTTCTTCTTTGACAGAGGTCGCTGCATTTTTCCTGAGGTTTTTAGAGTGCCCAGGTGTGAGATAAGGACTGTTTGGATGTTTACCTCTACCTACATGGTTGACTATTCCGAGGAGTCATGCCTCAGGGGCCACATCTGGTATCTACATATATCTATACATTACTTTTAATGTTTTGCCGATCAGGTCTCTGGCTAGGCCCAGCGGCTCCTTTGGTATGCCGACAAAATAAATTACTTTAAGTTAAAAACTCCAGCTGGTGCCTCTCATACATATCAATCCATGGTGTGTTTATATATGTATGCTGTATATTCATTTATATATGTATGGTGTTTAATCAATATATATATATATATATAATATTACATTGATTATTACTTTTTGCCAAAACAATGCATTATCATCTATATCTGAAGCAGTGGTCCTTTTCTTGTATTTATTAGAATAATGTTGTCTTGAAAATGGAAATTTCAGAAGAAATTATAACATGATTTTATCATAGCAAATAATGTAGTAATCCTTCAATGCAATGTATAAATTTCATTCATTTTTAAGACACCACATTCAAGAAAAATCTGAGTGAATCAACCTATTCAGCCATTTATTTTATTGTTTTCTTAGATTGCTTGCAATTAATTATGGAGATATTAGTCTTCAGAGACCACTGAGTATTTTTCCCACAGGAATTAGTTCTGGAATTTTGTTCAATTAGCATTCTAAGGTTGATTGAAGTGCAACATCAGTGAAGATGTTATATTTTGGTTTAAAAAAGAATAATTTTGATTAAGAGGAATAGTGTACATTTGATCTCTATTCAAGTTCAAAAATCATATCTATTTCAAAAGTTTTATCTTTTTAAGGATTTTGAACTATGGATTTAATTTGAATAATGAAAGTCAAACAATCATATGGTACTGATTTCTATCATATCATTAACTTATGGATTAAAAATTAATTTATTATTTTAGATACATGATGTAGAATTTGCAAAAATGAAAGATATACTAGAAGAAGTACTTCCAACTCTTCAGGAGATTGTGAAGTCTGGTAAAGCAAGGTATATGGGAATTTCAGGATATCCCTTGAGCAGACTCTGGGATGTAATAAATAGAGCAACTATAAAAATTGATTTTGTTTTGAGCTACAGTCGAGATACATTAATAGATTCTAGTCTCGATACTTATTATCCTTTATTTAAGGTATTTCTATGATGAAGTATTTCATGTACTGTGTTCTTTTTTTATTACTTTGTGGATACCTTCTCTAATGGATTTTTATTTGAATTTCTTATAATTTTAAAGAGCAAAGGATTAGGAATCATCAATGCTTCAGCAACAGCAATGCAAATGCTGACCAATGCTGGTCCACAACCTTGGCATCCTGCTAGTGACTCCATCAAACAGCTGTGTGCAAAGGCTGCAGATTATTGTAAGGTAACTTAAGTTCAACATTTTAATTTAATTATTCACTATTGTAAATGGAAAATGAAATTTTACATAATATATTTTTTAAATAATTTTGAATTTACTATTCTGTTAATATAAAAAAACTTTGTGATTTATTGGGCTATATTAGCTGTTCTACTCGATCAGCTAATATAGCCTATATATATATATTTATATATATATATTATCAATAAAGAGGATTTTGAAAATA
>NW_027105031.1:251519-256151 GCF_000696795.3 Halyomorpha halys
CTATTTATTTGTTCTAAATACTTTATTAATTAAATGTAAACATTAAAATTCATATTAAATATTGTTCAAAGTGAAAGTATGTCCGCAAATGCTTTATATATATGTATAGTCTTTGAGTAACAACTGAGTTCTTTCTCTCTCCCTTTTCTCTTATTTAGTCTTTGTATTCACAAACATTTAGCTCGTGCCGAAACCTGAGAACTTTAGATACCAGAGTAATTTTTGCTTTTATCGAAGAATTTTTTTTTTTTTGCATTGTTTCATCATCTTCAATTTTTTCCTCTCTCATTTTTTCTAAATAATGGCTAATAACGGAATCATTAAACAAGCTGTTTTGAACTTGGAAGCTTTGAATCAAAACACACCTTCCACAGAGGGGATTTTTCCACTCTTGCAGATTCTTCCACTAACAAAAGTCTCTCTTGCGGAAGCACATAACACGACACTAGAGTGGATAAAAGTACGTACGGCAACCACCCAAGTCTAGATGAAGGTCGTTTCTGACTTCGAACGGTTTACCAGAAAAAACGGGAGAACTGAGCCATTTCATAAAAGGGGTGACCGACTAATAAGGCAAATTGAATCAAAGTCTATCGAAAATCTACTCAATAGCAAAGATGCGGAGGCATCAAAAGCTGCAGTCATCTGCAGAGTGAAGAGGAGCATTCTTAATCAGATTCAGGCGGACAAAAAAAACCACTTGGAGAGTTATCAAGAAAAAATTAAAGAAGGCGTTTAGAGGAAGACATATTTATGATGATCAGAGAGACAAAGAAACTTTAACAATCCCTGTAATTGGGAAAATGCTCCGAGACTACCAGATGATCCTTGGTTGTAGTCTTTTGGAAAAGGTGAGAGCGAAGATAAAAAAAATAGAGGGGGTCAGTGGGATATAAGAATCACAGGAAAGAGGTACAGCTTCTTAAATCCATGACAGCTCATGGATGACAGTAAAGTGAGAGTGGGCATGATTAAACAAGAGGAAGAGAGGTTAGAGTTTTAATTTAATAAAAATAAAATTAAATGAGAGTTTTAATAAAAAAAGAGGAAGAGTTGGAAAGAAGAGGAAAGAAATACTGAACAAGTATGATGATTTTTTTTCAAAGAAGGGGAAGTATTGGGAGCTACAGGAAAACAGTGCACAAAATCACATTAAAGTAGAATAGGGTGACGTATATGAAAAAGAGGCGACATCCCCAGGCACTTCAAACATACATTAAGGAAGAAATACCAAGTTTATGGAAGCAAGGGGTAAATTGTGGACAGCACTTTGCTCTATAACAGTCCATTGTGGGCAGTATGGAAGAAGAGTGCCCCAGGCGAAAATGGTGAAAAGTACTGGGTAGTAATTTATTATTGTAAGCTCAATCAATGTTGTCAATGAGAAATACCCTATCCTGAGATTTGAAAATATTCTAGAAAGGTTAGGCAGTGCAAACATTATTGGTACATTAGATCTAAATGCAGGATACCACCAAATTAAAATGAACCCCAGGGATTAGTACAAATCTGCATTTACTTTTGATAGAGGCCATTACTAATTCTCCAGAATGCCATTTGGTCTGAAAAATGCACCTGTATCATTCTAGAGATTTATGGATGAATTCTTACGGGGATTGGATAAAGCAGTTTTCCAGGTGTACATGGTGAACCTACTAGTGTTCAGCAAATCAGAGAGTGACAATGTTGAACACTCGAAGAGCATGTTCCAGAAAGTAAGGGAGTTTGGCCTCAAGCTTTCCTTAGAAAAGTCTGTGCTAGGGCCAGAGCAGATCAATTTTTTGGGGCATACCATCTCCTGGGAAAGTGTGAGACAGGATATCCAGAAGGTGTTGGCTCTGCAAAGGATGGTGGTACCAACAGACGTAAAGGGGATTCGGCGATTACAAGGAGCATTAAATTACCATTGAAGGTTTGTTCCGGATATAGCAGAGTACCTTGTGCTCCTCAATAATTTGTTAAAGAAAGGTAGCACGACAGTAGTGACACCAAACATAGCACATAACATTCAGAAATGCATTGAGCAGCTAAAATGGGAACCAGTTCTTGCATTCCCTGACTTCGAGAAATAGTTATAATCATGTGGGAAGTGGAGCATTTCTGGCCCTATGTGTTTGGAAGGCATTTTAGGATCCACACTAATCATAGACCATTGCAGTGAGTAAGAAAATTGAAAGAGTCTTTCGCGCATATCACCATGGAAGGAAATCCTCAATCAGTATAATATGGATATCACTTATAAGCCTAGTAAAGACAATTTTGTTGCATACTGACTCTCAAGGGCAATAATGGTCAATCCAATCAAGGAGAATCATCTAGATATGCTAGACAGTTCTTGAGAGAGTGGACCCCAGAAGAAGAACAGCAACAAGAATTGGGAAATAGGGGAGAGAAATCTGGAGATTGAAGACTCAACTGTGGAAAGACCAACATAGATGGAAAAGATTAATGAAACCATTAATGATAAACATTGCCAAATCTTATAGAAAACCAGAACCTTGGGGCTACTAAAGATGGAGTATGAAACATACAGCAACAGCAATATTGTGACTATATGGCTCCAGTCCAGTCTCAGGGAGAACCAAATCTGCAAAGCACTAAAAGGTGCATCAAAGGCCAGACAAGCCCATCATCTATATTTAGGGAACACAGTGCTGTGGGATAAAATTTGGCATCTTTGGTGGATGGAACAAATCAATCGACCAATTGTTTATACGTTGTACGATGATGGCAGAGGGTCTCTGTTGATGATGCAAAACGCCAAAAGGAGGTGACCCTTGCATATCACCAGGGGAAGACCAACAATAGAGGACTGAACAAAACACTATAGGCGTCGCACCGTTGATACCTCTGGTGGGGTATGAAGCCCACAATACAAGAAACTGTTGGTAGTTGTGGTGACTGTGAAATATGACAGACATCAACCTCAGGCAATTCAGGAAGAGATGCCCACTACAAAAGCACCACTTAGTGATCTTAAAGCAGATTTGTTTACGTAGAAGGGATACAAGTGGGTCACATTTAGCAAACTATTTATGGCGTACCGAGTGAAAGAGAGCAGAAACGGTCAGCAGAAACGGTGTGGTATTAAGAGCCCTACGCATGTGGTTCCAGTTTTATAGCATTGGGGATAAAATCTTGTCTCACAGTGGAAGATGTAAAGTTTTTTTTCATTCTGTTCATTAGGGGCTCAATAAGAACATGTGAAAGTAAATATCAGTGATTCATGTGAATTTGTATTTTTTTTTTCTTTTGTCTAATTTTTTGGCATAGAGTGCTGTTATTTTGAATTCTGTTTCTGTATTTTTTTTTGTGTTTGTATCTTTTTATTGGTATTGTATTTTAATTATATCTGTATCTATCTCATTTAGTGTTATTGTATTTTATTGTGTTGGTATTATATCATTTTCCTTTGTATACAGGGTGTTTCAGGGCAAACTGAAAAATGAATCTAGGAACTCAATACATGAAAAAAATTTCCTCTGAAGGTATGTCCCTAAACGCTTTGTTTAGGAGATATTCACACTAAAATATTTTCATTGTTATGAATTATTTACGTTATATGAAATAAATTTAACCTATTTATTTGTTCTAAATACTTTATTAATTAAATGTAAACATTAAAATTCATATTAAATATTGTTCAAAGTGAAAGTATGTCCGCAAATGCTTTGTTTAGAAGATGGATTTGATAGAATACTAGTATGGCCTTTTATCCCTGACTGTATAAAAACTATCAGCAACATAAGGATTAATACTATTTGGAAGTAGCATTGGGAACTGTCAATAACATTTATCAGTTTGTAAGAAGCTTTCGCTGAGTACCCATCATTAAGCCTTTAACTTATACTAATGGTGAATTTTCCGATATGGTGTTTATGTACAGTTTTTGCAATGGTAATGCTAATGCTGCCCATCGAGAATATGCCAGGCGATTTCCAAATAGAAGATTACCAAACAGTCTATCTTTAGCTCCACGTTTCAAGGTCTAAGAGAAACTGGTACATTTGCTATAATACCGCTACAACTGAGAAGGGATATGTGGCTTCAATTAGATGGTTGTCCTCCACATTACGGAAGAGGTCCACGACAATAGCTAAATATTAATTATCCCAATCAATGGATTAGCCGTGCAGGACCAGTGGCTTGGTCTGCATGCTCTCCAGACCGGACACAACTAGATTTTTATGTTTGGGGTGACATTAAACAAGAAGTCTATGCAAGGCCGGTCAATGATCTTAATTCCTTAGGACGAAGGATAATTGAATTGTGAAATAATAACTCATATCTAGTATCGTTCTGCCACTGCTGCTTTTGTAGAAAGATGCCGAGTCTGTCTTAATGCTCAAGGAAGTCACTTTGATCAATATTTAATATGAATTAAATGTTTACGTTTAATTAATAAAGTAGTTACAACAAATAAACAAGTTTTATTTATTCCATATAACCTAAATAATTCATAATAATGAAAATTTTTAGGTGTGAATATCTCCTAAACAAAGTGTTTGCGGACATACATTTTTCTTGTTTTGAGGTCCTTAATTCATTTTTTCAGTTTGGCCACTTAACCATAAAACACTCTGTATAGTAGAGTTTACGAGGATTCTTCGTAAACTGGTGGGGGGGAGTTAC
>NW_027105031.1:259829-260851 GCF_000696795.3 Halyomorpha halys
TTTTAATATAAATAATAGTTGAAATATTTCTATAAAGATTTCTATTTTATTTAGGAGAAGAGTGTAGAGCTTGGTATACTTGCAATACATCACACTCTCTCTAACCTCAATACTGAAACTCTTCTTATTGGTATGAATTCAATGGATGTTTTACAAGCGAATCTCGAACTTTTATTTAATAAATTGTCACCTACAGAGGAACAAGTTTTGAACTATATCCAACAACAGTGAGTATTATTTTGTAGTTTGTTACTAAGTCAATATCATTATTTTATTAAATATTTTTTTTAATGTTTAGTCTAGTCATTAGTTATGTTCACATTCAAATTCTTTTCTATTATTTTATTAAACAGACTCCTTCCACATAACGAGTAGGAGCTAGGGAGATATCAGTTTGGGTTTTACAAAGGTAAATAAACTACTGATCCAATCTATTTTTCAAATGGAGTAGGAATAACTTTTGTAAGAATATAGATTTGAGAGAGTTCAATCTTTTATGTGTCTAGGAACCCAAGTTAATAGTTGAAATAATCTGGAGGAAAAAATTCGTAGGCTTTTACCTCCAGGAAACCGAACATCTTTCACTCTTAGAATCCCTGGAAAAGTAGTGAATTATGTAAGAACATAAAAATAAGAATTTATTAGATGCCAATCCAACCAGTCCTTACTTATGGCACAGGATATTGGATAGTGACTAGAGCCCATGAACTTGTCCTTTTCAGGTACTAAGAAAAAATTAAATGAAGTTTATGAAAAAGGTATCTGGAAAGGGAGGAATAATGCTTAACTAAGTACCATATATGTAAATCTTGATGATTACGCCATTAAGTCATCAAATCTTCAATATTTTGGTCATTTAGAAAAAATGGAACCAAATGAAATCTCATATAAAATTTTGTCTCAAGGTTTATAAGGCAGAAGATCAGATGAATGTCTGAAGCTTTGATGAGAGAATGGGTTGGCTGCCGGTTCAAAATCTATACTTACCTAAGGCTTTTTTTTGCTTTTGTTTTTTTTAATAG
>NW_027105031.1:261870-263001 GCF_000696795.3 Halyomorpha halys
GTAATATTCAAAAATTATTAAAATAAAATAAATTGAAATTTGATAGTTTTGACTTATTTCTCATATCTAAAAGATAGCTTGGGTTTAAATGAAAATCTTTAATATTAAACAGATAGGATAATTTTATTTAAATTTTTTAACATAATAAACTCTTAATCTCAGGGCGGGTTTCTAGGCAATCAGAAACAGACACTTTACTACTAATGACACTTAACTTAATTAATATCTCTTTTCCAAGTGTATTTAAATTTAGGTATAACAAAACTTACAAATTTCATAGAATCTTCTTTTGATGATTTTCTTTTTTTTCTTATTCAACAAACCAACACTTGCTGTGAACAAGCTTTCTGCAAACAAACACTAATGAAACAAAACCTTGGTTCTCTAAGTTTTCAACTCACTTCTCATCCACTAAAGTGTGCTGTTTGGCGATCCAAACGAAGAGTCCCTTATTCTTCTTGGGTGACTCTTTGATGTCCTCTTTTCAAGATTTCCACCCTTGAGCTAGACCAGAGATGATGAGGACCTCCTCATCCAGGAAACATCATTCCCTGCTCACTCCTAAGCAACGAATGTAATGCCAAAAACCAAAACCTGTCTCGATATTCCATGTAAACATCGATTATCACACAACAGTTTTGGATTTTTGCAAATGATTTACTTTCTGAATATTATTCTTTAGCACTATTCCTTGACTTCTATTTTTTCTTAAATTTACTGCATTTTCAAAATTTGATTGGAAGTTAGTATAGAGTTTTAAAAATATTTGAATCTGCTCAACATGGCCACGATTCAATGAACTTTTCACAAGACACATACCGCCATCTTGAATTTGAACAATACCTTTTGTGACTGAATGTTTTACTTAACAAAATTGGTTAGCTTGCTTTTAGGTTTAATACTACAAATAAACATGTTGAAATGACAAATCACATATAACCTACTAGCAATCATTTATATATAAAAAATAACTCTTTACCCTTAAAAGAGGATATTATACTAAAAATCTGTTATATATAAGAAATAACGATTTACTCATAAAAGACCATATTACAAAATATATATATATTGTAATAATTTTTTAAAATATAAAAAATAAAATAAAAAGAATTTTGATTCTTTTTTAAACTT
>NW_027105031.1:268896-288277 GCF_000696795.3 Halyomorpha halys
ATTTTAATTTTCAATATCCCTCAAATTTATAAGAATTTGAGGTGAATACAATGTTTATCACTTGGAATTAATTGGTATTAAAAATGGGAGTACAGGAGCAAGAAATAGAGAGGAATAAAAATGTATACTGTAGCAGATTATACATCACAACTGAGTCTTAATATAAACTAATAATAATGTTTCTATTAATATAAAATAATAATTTTAATTTTTTCATGCATATACTTCTAAAAAGTTCTGTTTTACAAATTTTTTTTGTTTCAGAATTTTAAACAGAAATAATAACTTAAACTGGGAAGGAGTAGAACTAAAAAAATTTAACATGGTTATGGAATGAATACGAGTGGTTTGGTATCTGATGTAGAATAGCCTTTGCAATACTCAAATATTTACAATTAAAACATATCTTGATAACAGACTGGGTCTGTGAATCAAAATTCCCATTGTATACAGTTATACTCAACTACAGGAAATTTTTTTTAATAGTAATGGAAATATATATATTAAGGGATATTGTAAATTAAAATGATATTAATACATTTTAATATACAATATCCCTTCAATTTATGAGATATTGAGGTGAGTACAAAATTCATTACTTGGAATCAATATTTTACACAACATTGTATGTGATACAATTAAAATTAAATATATGAACCTGTGCTGTATGTTGTGCTTATTTTTCTCTGTAGAATTCATATTAATTTAATTTGAAATTGTTAAATAGCATGTAACTATGATATGGCTCTTTATAATGTGGTTATAAAAACTTCAATACTTTTATAGAATTTCAGATCTCTTCAAGCATGTTACCTCATTGAAATAAATTATCCTGTCACATTTGCCATATGTGAACTATTTATTTATTCATTTGTATATGATTTAATATTTCTTCACTGGGATACTCTTATGATTTTTCCTTTCTTTACTGTGTCCTATTCCATATGCAAAATATATCAGCAAACCTAAAAATTATGAATAAAATTTAAGTTATGAGAAAAAAAGTAAAATTGTTTTGTATAAGTCATACTTAATTTACCAAGAATTAACCAGGCCCCAAAACGAATCCATGTTCTCAAATTTAGTTTCAGCATCAAGTAAATATTGATAAATAAAGACAATGCTGGCAGATAAGGTATGGGCTTGACCTGAAAATCAAAATAACAAAATTTAGATAATTATTATAATTTTAATTGTTATTTAATGCTTTAAAATAATTACTTCTATATACACAAAATGCAATTATTCTATTAGCTAATTAATTAATACAATGTCAAAACTGAAATGATCTTGAATAAATTGGAAGAAATTGAAATCAATCTTTATTCCGAGAATAATAAAATTTTAACATATTAGGTGTAGGGGATGGTATTGTACATTTGACCACTGATTCTTATCAGATTACCTGCTAGCATTTTTTAATAGCTTTTGTTCCCAGTTAATAGAATTCTTACAAGAAGTGTATTGGAAACTTCTAAAATAGGTGGCTCTTTTATAGGTAACAAATGGAAATTTGAAAAATATTAATTTTATGAAAAAAAAATAACTATTTATACCCAATTTTGTCCCTAAAAGGTGATATTTTTGAAAGTGAGTTCTCATTAATAAAATTTTTGGTTTTATTTTTTTTTTTTTTAAAGAAGTGTAAATAGTACATTAACTCCTAAAGATGAATTGTGAAATTGTTAAGAGGGTTGAATTAACTTATGAACTGTAACATGGCATGAAGCAGAAGTTTACCCGATGTTATACCTTAATTGATATATAAAATAAAGGTTCAAGAGCAGTTGTGAACTCCAAGGCCAATCATTTAAATTACTGGCTCCCTGGAGATTTCTATTAGTTACTATTTTATTAACCTGAGGGTTGAGTAGATACAGTAATAAAACCCTTTTTTTTTTAAATATCAATATTAAAAGAAACAGAATGTGACTACCATTAATCTAAATTCTGATATTTATAACAGTTACTGTTTCAGTTTTGTTCGGCACAAGAAAAGAAATGTCAAGGAATTTAAATGCGTCAGTAGTCTATGTAAAAATAGTGTATTAATTTTTTATAATTAAATTTTAAATATATACAAACAATCCTTTAACAAATTAATAATGACAATAATAAGCTTCTCAATCTTATATGCTTATTTCTTTCTTTTATGTTAATATAATATTAAAATATTAGTGGTGAATTGTATAAACACTTTCTAACTAAAAAGAATCGATAGAGTCCTGTCAATAAATGCTTAGAAAGGAGGAGGAGATAGAAATTTCAGAATGACCAGAAGTGACTTCAGGGCTTGCTTGGTTTGCACTAGTAAAAACTCTGGAACTTGGGTAAACATATTAAACGTACTGGAATATTTGAACAGAGCCAAAGAAATGAGGAGAGAAATCATTGTTATGTTTTAAGCTACTGTGAGCTGTTATCGAGTTATAAGGGGAAAAAAAAACATTGCCACTTATATTCCTTATTTAATTACCTTAAATTTCAACTCTGCTTTTGATTCTGGTTGCCTTGTGATCACAGCTAGAGCAATGATCATAATGATTCCTAAGGCTACAGTACAAATACAGATAACAGGTTCTGAAGCCATCAGTTTATTAATCCCAAAGGCAAATATTAATCCTAACATAACTGAGACCATTACTGTAAACACAATAACAGAATTACTATGCAGCACTAATAAACAAAATATATTAAATATATTACAGACTTTCTCTGATTTAACTATTATATATAAATTAGCCCAAAAATACTTACTCACTATATAGGTGGCATATCTGACTGTTGTACTTGTCAGCTCATTAGGTTCTTTGTAAATAGTTGGTGTGTTAAATATTCTTCTTAAAGAGGAGTTATAATCTTGTTTCTTTTTTAATGAAGATGTAGTTTCCATACTCTCATCTTCATACCTTATATATTTGAAAATTATCGAAGTCATTTAAAATACAAAATAAATAAGAAAGGAAGTATATATTTATTATTATAAGATAAGGGTGACTTCCATATTATAGGTCTTCATTAGGGCTAGTTCTAATAAAAATACCAAAGGGTATATTAATCATTGCATCCAGAAGAAACAATGTTTTTTACTGACTAATGGTAAGAGAATGTTTTTGTATACTTAGTAAATTTGATAAGTATGATAATCTATTAACAACTTAATAAATGACAAATATTTTAGTAATATGTTATAAGTATTGTAGATAGGTAAATATTTAAGTAATATATACTATCTTTCATAAATGTTAAATATGTTCATACTGTGTAGTAAATATTGTAGGAAGGTAAATATTTTAGTAATATGTACTATCTTTCATAAATGGTCAATATTTTAGTAATATATTTACATCCTACCATCAACAGCATGTGAAATGATATGACTGTGACCTTGCTGGTTGAGGAGAATGTATAATAGAATATTTTTTTTATATTTGTATTCTAATTATGTTATTAACAAGGAAATTCATTCATATTTACTATGATACCATGAAAAGAAAGCACTCCATAAATTTTTAAATTTATTTCTTCCTAAATTCAATTACTAAAGAAGCCTATGATACAATCTCCCCATATAAATCGGGAAAATTGTGCAGAATAAGATACATTGAATATATGATAGAATATGATACATTGAATATATAATAGTAACAAACAATAAAAAAATTGGGTACATTTATTTTTGTTTAATGTCATAATTTATTTCTGTTTAATATCCACCACTTTTGATCTATTTTTTTATATTTTCAGTTATATTTTTCAAATCATTAAAAGATTGAAATTATTTTTAACATTTTGTTTCTATGTATGGTTAAATTTCATAAGTTATAAACCTTTTGATATGTAAAACTCATAGTGTTATTACTAGAGTTTGGATCTCTGTGCAATGCATCTTTTTATCAGGTACTCGGAATTTTACAATCATTAGTAATTAATCCAAATGTGTCAAATAAATAGTTTTAACACAATTTTATCCTGCCTAAAATTGCATATTTTAGGATATTGTGCACAATATTACACATTGTATAAACCTTATAATTAAAATTTTTTTTTGTCCAAAACTGTATGCTTAAGATTAATCATGAAATAATTTTAATACTTTAGAGTGTCCAAGACAAAGAAACTAAATCCTAATTTTTCTGAACTCATGAGTCTATATCCTGTAAATATTTTAGATTACTTTAAGAAATTCTGTTTAAATTTTAAGAAAATCTTTTTAAATTTTAAGAAAATCTTTTTAAAATAAGTAAATTATTAAATAAAATAAATAATTCTGTACCACTACAACCCATGAAGGGGTCATGCATGCAGTACTTTGTAAGAAAGTAGACCAACAGTTGTGCAAGGAGGAGATTTTGTCACAATCACACCTGAACTCCAAATTTTTCCCCAATTAATGGTAGCCACTTTATAAAACTGTGTGGACTCAGGAGGGCTGCCAAACCCTCAGGGTCCACTCATGGTTACTGTAATAAAATGAATAATTATATGTCACAGCTGGATTCGAACCTGGGTCCTTGAAGTTGGAAGGACAGTGCCTTACCACTGAGCCATCAAGCTCCCTTTATAATTAATTATTGATTCATAAACAATGATCAATCACAAACTAACTAATTATTACAAATATTCGAAGAAAACCGTCTAAAATAAGTAGGTATAAGTTAAATTAAAGCAAATTTTAAATTTCAAATTTAAAAGCATATACAGATATAAATCAGGACATGTATGTAATCACCCATTCTAACTCATTTATAGTGAAAGATTAAAGTATTTATGCACAAAAATTTTGTATGATCATTTTTATTTTTTCAAATTAATTTTATTGATTTATATTTTTTTCTATTTATCCTTGTGTTTAATTTTTTGAATTGTGTATATCAATTGTAGAAACTATAAATAAAAAAGTAAACTAAAGGTATGTGCATAAAGCATATATTTCAATGTATACTGCATGGTTTTAAATGTTTCAACATTTTCTTGCACAACTTTACATTTCAATATTTTGATCACACATTTTCATATTTTTACTACACAAAAATCCAAACTCTAGTTATAACCTGCTAAACAATTAATTACATTTATTTGTACATGTATTATACATTATATAAGTTGTAACTTGAAACAAATTTTAACAAACATGAGTTCCATTGGAATATAATATGAAGATAATTAAATTTTATTTTTATAAATCTTGTGGCTTTTATAAATGTTATTTAATTGACTTTTAATAATAAGGATTTTCTAAAAAAAAAATGAATTAATTAATTACAATTAAGGATTACCTATTAAAAAAAATACTGCTTGTATAAAATATTTTGTAATCATAAAAATAATCTATTAAATTAATTAGTCATTTTAAAATTTGTTGACAACATAGCAGTAAATGAATATCAATTATTGCATTTTTAGCACAACTTAATTGATGTGGGTTCGTCTATCTTTTAAGCTCTGGAGCATACTTGGTTGCGAATTCACATTAGTATTTTCTGAATAATAGATCGTAACAATATTTTGTCTATTGGTCCTTAAATATAGATTTGATAAAAATGATGAATAAAAAAATGGTTTTAATTATAGTATTTTTTTTATTTCTAATTTATGTAGGACGAAAAGAAATAAAAATAAGATGTTCAATAATAAGTATATGTTTTTTCTTTTTATATATTGTAGTATCCTCTTTTATGAGTAAATAATTATTTTATTTATATATATAAATGGTTTTTAGAATATTTTATGTTATGTATCATTTCAGTATTATTTAGTTGTAGTATTAAACCTAAAAACAAGCCAACCAATTTTAATCTGTAAAATATGCAATCACAAAAGATATCATTCCAAGCCTAGATGGCGGCAGGTGTCCTTCAAAAAGTTCGTTAAATCGCGGCCTTGTTGAGCAGATTCAAATATTTTAAAATTTTATTTAACTTCCCATCATAATTGTAGTTACAGTAAATTTAAGAAAAAATAGGTGTTAAGCGTAAGTATTATAGAAAATTATTCATAAAGGAAATCATAAGAAAAAACTCAAAACCGTAGTACTACAATCGATGTTGAGAATGAACACCTTTAGAAGGGGAGAAAGAATGCTTGGTCTTGGGGGCATTTCATGTTTAAACGCAGGAAAGGTAGGACATATCCTAGATGCAGAAGGTCCTGAACATCCTTTGTCTCCCTCAGTGGGACATCTAGAAAAAGAAGACATCTAGAATCATCCAAAAAGTTAAAGTGACTCATGGTTTGGATTGCCTGGTGAGTGGACATCTGTCTCCTGGAAGCAGAGGTGACTGGAAGCCATTGTCATACAGTTAAGTATAGAATTTTGGAAAGAAGACATCAAGACTAATCACTCATCAAAAGAAGATTTACCTTGGTTAGTTTTGTTTCTAACTAGAATTGAATAAATTTGTACAATAGCTATTAATTTAGTTCAGGTGTTATTAGTAGAAAAGTGTCTGTTTTGATTGCCTAGAAACCCACCCTGAGATAAAGAGTCTATAATATTATATACAATGAAATAAAGATTCTCATATCTATTTAATATTTAATCTTTTCATTTTACTTTTTCATCTTCAAAACTATATTTTAGATCTGAGAATAAGTAAAAACTATCAAAATTCCTTTTATTTTATTTTAAATAATTTTTTAATATTACAATATACTTAGTATTGTATATCTTATTTTAATTTCTTTTTGTTCATTTTTTATCATTTTTCACTTATAGTTACATAATTTTTACCTCCACCTTAATTTATTTCTTTGTATCTTCTTGCTTTAAATTGTCAACATATTTTTCATTGTTATATGTATTTTTTTAGCCCTGATGAAGCCTTGCAAAATCGGGTGAAACATTGGCAAATAAATAGTTGTTAACTATTTTTTGCTCCTTTTTGACTGCACCCTCCTGACCATCTCCCTCATATTTAAGAACAAACTATTTTTTTTTTATTATGTGACTTAATAAATACAAATAAAGAATTTTAGTTGACTAGTTTAATCAAGAATTGTGTTTTTATTATGTGACAATAAATACAAATAAAGAATTTTAGATGACTAGTTTAATCAAGAATTGTGTTTTGTTTTTTTTATTAACAATTTAAGTATTAATTAAACACACTGATAGTTAATTCATCACTCCTGTTTAATTTGTATTTTGTTTAATAAAAGTAAGTATGATTGTTGATTAAATGAATTTGTATTTTTAATTGCAGTATAATATATTTAATGTTGATATGTTGGTGTTTCAAGGTGCATTTCATGTTCAATATCATTTGGGTATCAATTATCGGTTACTTGAACTGCTTATAACTAAGAAAAGAGTTTATAAATAAGTTTGTCTTAGAATTAATTTGAATATCCAAGGTATGAAACCAAACAATGGCAAAACTGAAATCAATAATTTCCCACAGTAAGTGGTAAAGTTTTCCACAGTAAGGTTGATTAAGTTACCCTTCATCAAAATTAAGAAATATAAAAATAGCTTTCTATTATCAAGATTTTATCATTTTCAAATTAAAATATTTTATTATAGAAAGGTTAGTGAACTATTTTATTTATTAATCAGTGATTTTTTAATTTTCAATTTGTATAGCATACCTAAGAAGAAGAACACAAATTGCAACCATTGTGTAAGCCATTAATGTCCCGATTGATGTCATATCTATTAACTGTTCTGTGTTGAACAATACTGACCAGAATCCTAAATAACACATTTTAAAAAAATTACATTGTTTCTTAAATATCATTTTATTAGAAAAACATAAAATGGTAATATCTTAATACAGTGCAGATGATAATAGTCGAGGTCCAGCTTGCAAATTTGTATGCGGTTTATTTACCTGCATATTAGAACCTGCCTCTTTCAGACACAATAGTCATCTCAACTCATTTAAACTTGGCCATCTAATGGCTTTGATGTCAAAATTACCAACAATAGTAATAAAATATTAGAATTAGTTTTACAAAGATATACATTTCAATTTTTCCTAATACCTTAATAGGTTATATCATTATCTTCTCCTAAAATTATTTCCTTTTATTTTATTACCTGTGAACAAGCCCGATACAATTGTAGCATAAACTGGTGTTTTTGTGATTCTGTTAATCACAGACAAAGGTTGGAAGAGAAGCCCATCTTGAGCTATTGAATAGACAATCCGAGCCATTCCAAATACAGAGGAAAGTGTGCTAAAATATGAACT
The DNA here is from genome assembly GCF_000696795.3 of Halyomorpha halys. Taxonomy (NCBI): domain Eukaryota; kingdom Metazoa; phylum Arthropoda; class Insecta; order Hemiptera; family Pentatomidae; genus Halyomorpha; species Halyomorpha halys. The sequence goes on from NW_027105031.1 coordinate 277,092, forward strand.
GTTAAGAATATTTTTTAATTATGAATAGTTTACATATTAACAGGTTTATTTCTCATCATTCTATAAAAAAAATTAATTAATGACGTACCATCCTGTTACAGCAGCTAGAGCTCCAGTTGTTACAACCAATTTGATGCTCTTGAGTTCCAATTTTTCAAATATATATGGATAAGGTGACCCTTTATTTAAATTCTTAAAAATAAATTAGGCATTTTGGGATCTGAGTTATAATTGTAAGAATAGGAAAATTATTACATTACTGTAAGTTTAATAATATAAATAGTTAGTACTATAGTGATGAAAAATATATTTCAATATAAATAGTTTCAATTAACAGTACAAAATTCTCTGTACTGTATTATGCATATGCCCCTAGAACTAATCAATCGTTTTAATTATTTTCAAGCTTAAATTCCTTCCTTCCCAGTGAACTCCTTAACACATTAGATGAGTTTGGAGAGTTACACCCAATGTTCGGCGGTGCTACAGGATGGGTGGATGTGACTTGCATCAACTAATCTGGTTATCCACTATTATCTCCAATATTGACATTAGGGAAGCTAAGAAGCTCCTTGAAGCTGCAAGGGTGGCTGTGTTTTTTTGTAGCAATAGGTTGCCGGATGAAGCACTCCTTAGAAGGCTCTAGGTGCATAATAAGAAGATTGTGGAACTCAACTGGAGCATTCACCACATAAAATACCAAGAGAAAGAGTTCTACACTGTGCTTAGAATACCGGTATACAGTCTTGAAAGCCTGAGGGCACAGAGCATGCAGATTGATTATGGCTTGTATATGGTGATTCTCAGGCATATTCAGAAGAAGACAGAGGGCCAGCCCATGGAAGTAAAATCAGAGGAGGCACCACCTCTGTCTGAGACCTGTATAGGAAGTGGGGCAGTGCTTGCACCTCCACTAATTACACAACCCCCGATCACGGCCCTGCACTCTAGCCGTTCAGCTATCGGCCTTCGAGAATTGACCTCGACTTTGAAGCTGCTGCAAATTAATCTACACCATTGCATTGCTGTATGTGGTGTCTTGCAGCAATACACTAAAGGTGAGGATATAGATATTATTCTTATACAAGAACCTTACCTCTATGAAGGCTGACTGAAATGTTTAGGAATATGTCTGGATACAGAATCATTTCTGTGCCAATGCATCCCAGGGCCTGCATTGTCTTTAAAAGTAATTTAAAACTGCTGCCTCTTTGGCAACTTTGTTTCAGAGATCTTGCAGCAGCTCATTTCTGTTGAAGTGAGATGTAAAAATTAATTTTTTATTGTATACACATTGCTCTGTGGCAAACTGCGAATGTATCGATTGTACCATTTTGCAACTGTAGTTGGAAGGTTGCCATCAAATGTTTTGTTTGTTCTCACTACAGTAAGCATCTTTTATGTTATATACTGTAACCAATAAACCAGTAAGAACAGTAAAACATTTTATTTGTGTGTTAACCACCCCCGAGCTCAACAGGTTATGAGCCCAGGCAGTTTGCAAAATTAAAATTTGTAGTGAGACAGTGAAAACAGTTTGGTAGTATTTGTGCATAAAACTGTGCATCCATGACAGCCAAAATGGTTAGTTATGTAAAAGATGACAAGTGTCTACTGAAAGATGTGATGCACATCCCAGGTCTCAGCAGAAATTTGTTGTCTGTGAATAAAATAACACAAAACAGTGGATCTGTGATTTTTTCTAAAGACAAATTAAAAATTATGAAGTATAAAAAATTATTTTCATATTTGAATATTGTTTAAAAATTCATTCAATAAACTAAATATAAATTGTATAAGGCTCCTTAAAATATTTTATTATACCTGGTCAAAGTAAGGCCACATGAGTGTTAATGTAGCTGATATAGATCCATAAACTACTATGGCAAGTGATATGCTTAAAACTAAAGCAAGTGGGACAGTTGTCTGTGGATTTTTGGCTTCTCCGCCTAAAAATATCCATAATAAATGACATAATATTTATTAAAGTTAGAAGTAAAACAATATACTGGGTGTCCCATTACTCTAAGGCAATATTTTCAGAGGCCATAGTAAACAGAGCTAAAAAGCTCCTGTTGACCATGCTCTGATTCTCAATAGTATAAGAAAAAATTGTTATTTTGAATTAAAACCTTTTTTGCTGAGAAGAAAATGATCACTGAAAAACTATGCAAGGTAATTAAAATCCAATTACACCATCCTTAAACAGATAAAATTGTTTAAGAAATATGATTTGGTTGACTATTTCTATTGTAAGGAACCTTACAGGTGAGACCAAAAGAAGAAAAGTTAGATTTTTATAAATTAAACTTTACTTGTGAATGTTTTTCGCAGTTACTTGTGAATGTTTTTCTCTTTTGGGGCTAAATAAAGACTTAGAAAAACTTTTACTTTTAATGTACTCCAATTTCTTATAAATGGAGTTGAAATTTCTTTAGAAATTGATTTAATTTGGCTTCTGATTTCTCAAGAAGTGAGTGTAAAATTGAATTTTTGGGCATGGTGTTACATAAATGCTGAGCAATATTATAGTCTTGTGAAGTGATTTTTTAAAATTAAATAACTACTAATGAATGAAGATAATCTTCAATAAGAGTGACATTTCGAAACCAAGAGAAGAAAAATCAATTAAACATTACTTAGTTATTAAAAAGTAGGTTTATTATAAATTATAAAAACCAAATTTGAAGAGAATTAAACCCCTGATAAATTTAAGAATAAAGAAAGTGACTTCATAATATGTAGGAGACAAAATTAAGTTATTGGAAATAATATTAAATGTACAATAAGAAGGTTTCCAATTTAAAAGTATACGTATTAAATAAAAATAATCTTTATTAAAATAAATTTACAAAATGAAATAAGAACATAAATTTGTGGTAAATAAAATAATAGTTGAATAAAATAAATAAACGATTTCTACTTGCTCTAATGTAACAATTTAGTTCTATGGATGTGACCTCACTGTACTGTCTAGTGAAGAAAGTATTTTACTGTACTACCTATGGAGAAAGTATTTAAACTATTTATAAAATGATATGATAATTAATTACGGAACTGACTAATTATAATTCTCTCATGTTAAAAGACTACAGTGGTGGTCTATTAATGATGCAGTAAATGGTAAACAAGAACAATAAAAAATTTAGGAATCTTGAGGCTAATAGAAGAACTGGCACACACTATCCATAAATGGCTATAACATACTGCTATCAGTTGATATCTAAGAGATAAGCCTGGAATTCAAAGTCAAATTGTGAGTCGCTACATAGTCTTCAAGTTCTCATAATTCAAAATATAACTAACTCCCTAAAGATAATAATCATGACAAATTAAATTACTAATACAGAATATATGCAAAAACATGTTAATATGAAGTATATAGATGAGTTGAAAAAATTATATTTATTCATCTGAATGTAAATATCAATTTTAAGTATATAAAAAAAGAATAGTTTACCAGTGGTTGCTATAGTATCGAAACCAGTATAAGCATAGAAGCAGGTTGCAGCACCTTCCATGACACTTGAAAAACCAAATGGCATAAAACCACCTTGGCCAGCATGAGGATTCAGTGATCCACTAAGTGACCAATTTTCAATTTTAGCATAAACTAATCCAATGATAATTAAAGTAATAATTGTTACCATGTTTATTATGGCAAATGTATTATTTATTATTGTCGATTCTCTGACTCCAATGCTTACTATACCTGAAAATAAAGATTAAATGTCAATTTTCATATTAATTAGAAAGAAAAATGCTTATTCAGGAAATTAAATTGCCAAGTATTTATAAAATTAATATCCAAACAAACAATAACTGCAATGATAATAGTGAGGCCTACCTGAGAAAATAACTATTATAATAAATGATAAAATGTCCAGATATTCTGATAAAAATTTGAAATGCATTCCGAAATGTTTTTTTTCCCAGTTAGAAATGCTCCCTCCAAACTGAGAATCAAGGTATGCACTCATTCCACGAACAAGGCATGCTGTACCTGAAATAATAAGAAAAACACATTTTTTAGAAATATAAATATTTAACAATGATGTGAATGTATGATATATCTTAACTATGCCCATCTCCTAAAACTTAATTAATAGATTGTAGATAAATGGTCCTCAGAAGTAAAGGCATCAAGAGATGTTGAAAGGTGTTACAGATAGATTACTGTTACTGCCAATATTTATCAAAATTGAAAACAGCAACATAAAAGTTTAAATTTTCATCTAAACTACTAATTAATTTCATTTGAATTATAAAATGTGAGAATTAATATTTGTTGAACTTAGGTGTATGATCTTATAGATGTGTGGATCTATCTTCACTCTAAGAAAGAGATTACTCGGTTTGAGATTTTTCACAAAATTTGCTGCTTGTAGTTTAAGAAAATCACTAATGGCTGTGGTAGACAGCAAAGCTGTCTGTCTCTGGAAGACTTTAAGATGAAGATGAATACAACTTTGGAGAGGAGATTTGAAGCCGCATGTACCCAAGAAAATAAATATTAAACAATATCTATACCTGAACAACCTATGAATGGTATTTGGTTCAATACTTGGTTAGGAAATATCATTTCATAAACAGTTATAACTAGAACAAAATGTGGTTATCAACCATGATGAAATGCCAGGTTTTCCCTTGATGAAGTCCTTAGTAATCCGTTTATAGAATGAATGAAAAATAATTTTATTCTGGGACACATGTCCCCTAAGAATAAATATATGGATCATATATTAAGATTTTTATCTAGCAAGCATTTACAAATTTTCAGATAGTAAAATGAAATTCCATTGGTATATTGGCTTTACTACTGTTTATAATGTTAATCAATATATGGTTATTTATTTGGTTACAGATGTGGAGATTTATTTATACAATAAGTGGAGGAATATGTGTTGTTTAATGGAAAGAAGGGATGAGGACTGGTGAATGGAGATAGGAAGAGAATTACAGAATGAGGTTGCATGTATGACAAAGGATTTGCTAAAGAAGGCAGTTCTATAGGAGGGCATATATAAATCAATCGGTTGGGATCTGGTGTTTAATGAGTGGATGGATGAATGAAGAGTGAGGAGATCTAGGATATAGGTAGGTTTTTTAATTTTAAGAACATGGAATAGGAAAACATCAAGGAGGTATTGGTATTGCCTTTCGGAGGTTGGATAAAGCCACTTCAACTCATATACCAGTGGAAGACTTGAGAGCACCTAGGGAACCCAAAGATAAATCTTACAAAGCAATTCATGAGTCTCTTCAGTCTCAACTCTAGTCCAGCAGATAGCCCTCCATACACCAAGGATCCGCAGTTGAAGTGGGGGAAAATGAGAGAGGATACTAGGAGCTGACAGGTGTTCTGAGGAATGGAATTACGGAATCTTATGAATTATTTGAGTACTGTTATGGATTTGCGTGTGATTTGGGAAATGTGGTTATTACAGGAGAGGTGTTGGTCAAAGGTGACACCAAGGTTTTTTATTGTAGGAGAGAAGTGAATTGGTTGGTTGCTAAGGAAGAGTAGAGGATAGTAAGGGAGGGAATGAAGGTGGCGCTTGGAACCCATAAAAGAATGGCCTTCGTTTTTTCAACATTCAGCTTCAAATCATTGTTAGACGCCCATATGTTAATGCTGTCAATATCTTCTTGTATCTTTTGGATGGTCTCAAGCATCTCAGAGGGATGGAAGGACTGATAGATTTGGAGATCACCTGCATATAGATGGTAATATGCGTGGTGAATGGAATCAGGAAGATCGTTGATATAAATGGAGAAAAGGGTTGGTGAAAGTGAAGATCCCTGAGGAACACCTCGTGTCAGAAGAAGGGGAGAGGAAAGAGGTTTGTTCGGAATGACGACTGTTTGGGAACGATGGGACAGGAAGGAGAGGAACCACTTTAGGACACTATTTGACATGGAAAGGTTTTGAAGTTTGTTGAGGAGGATCTTATGGTTAACTGTGTCAAATGCCTTCGAAAAATCAAAAAGAACTAAAATTGATATATGATGATTGTCTATAGCGCATTGGAGGTCTTGAAAATTTTTCAATAAAGCGGATTGTGTGGAATAATGAGAGCGAAAACCGGATTGAAAAGGATTAAGGAGAGCTTTTTGCTCGAAAAAATTATTAAGTTGGGAGTGGACTAATCTTTCTAGTGGCTTGGCCAGATTGGATAAAATGGATATTGGCCGAAAGTCGGAAACTGAAGAAGGAGAAAGTACTTTCTTCCAGGCTTTGGGAAAAAGGAATTTTGAAAGGAGAAGTTATAAATGTGCAGGAAGAATGGAAGGGAGACAAAGTTTGATCATCTTTACAAAAACATTTTCTGGGCCTAAAAAAACATTTTAGTTCTGAGAACTGCTGAGATTAAGTCATCTGGAAAAACACTCAACAAATAAAAGTTATTGGGATCAAATGGAATATCAGGGATGTGAAGAGACGAAAATTCGCAGGAGGTTGTTGAAGGAGGAGGAGCAATAAAGAAAGTATTAAGCTCGTCTGGATCAACTGGGTAATATGGACAGGATTTAGGACTTATAACGGAGAGATTCTTTATGATTTTCAATTTAGATTTAGGATCAGGTGCTTGGGATAGGTTGTTGTGAAAGTGTTGCTCCTTAGCACGGTGTAAGGATGCTTTGGTAAGGTCTCAGAGGGACTTAAAGGTGGAATAGTGCTCTGAACTTCTGGTGCGTCTGAAGCGTCTTCTGGCAGCATCTCGTCTCCTCATAAAATTTCTTATTTCTGAGTTGATCCAGGGAGCTGGAGAGCGTTTGAAGGTACGGGTTTTAAGAGGAACGTGTTGGTTTAGGAATTTAAGGAGATTCGAGGATAGGCATTCGACCATGTCATCAATGGATAAAAGTGAATAGATAGGTTCTAAGGAGAGGGAAAGTTCATCAAGGTAGGGACCAATGTTTTCTATGGTTAAGGAATCAAGGCTTCGCTAACTAATTTTCTTTGGTATAAACAAGGGAGAGGGAAAGTTGTAGGAAATTTTGATTAGGTCATGGGAGGAAAGAAAAGACATAGGAATTTGGGAGGAGGATAAAAGGTTCTGTGGGGAATCAATAATAAATACATCAAGCCAGGTATCAGTGGACTGGGTATGATGTATGGATTGGTAGGGAACAATATGAAGGTCTAGGGAGAAAATTAGGTGCACAAGGTATGATCGATCGGGAGTCTGTGAGAAGGTCGGTGTTGAGATCGCCTGCGATTATTATGTTTTGAAAGAGAGGAATATATGAAAGGAAGGAGGATTCAAATGCATCATCAAAACATACTCGAGGTGGGCGATAAATAACAATATAGAGGAGGGAAAAGGAGCTTGACGAAAGTTGCACAGAAATGTACTCCAGATGGGGGTGTTAAAGGAGGGAGACTTTAAAAGATTTTGTCGCTCAAACTGTCATAGACGTAAAGAGCAACTCCGCCACCAGTACGGTTCATTCGGTCATGACGAAGGAGGATATAGTTGGGGATGGAGATAGAGGAAGTTGGGATATTGGGTTTAAGCCACGTTTCTGAGGCGGCTATGGTGTCCAATTCATTCCCCCAATGTGCCTAAGAGAGGACTTTTAATTTCTATATTGATCCACAGTTGATATTATAGAACAAATAAATTATCTGCTATAGCTGGATTCAAATCCAGGCCCGGGAGTAAGGAGTCCAATGCTCGACCACATACCCAAGAAAATAAAATCATTAGTGTATCTATTATATAAGTAATTAAGTAAAACAGCTTACATCTATTGATAAAAAATAGTAGAAATTCATAAAAAAAAGTAAAGGCCAATCAATGGCTGCCTTGGGTCTCTGTATTACATTTGTTGTATTTCACATGAATTTCTTGATTTAAGGATGGATTTCTCGAGAACAGTTTTATGGATTTTCATTGCTAATGAACCAAATTACTGAAAATAGCATTATGTTTTCAGTCCATATTTGCAATTAAATGAACGGTTTTACAATAATTACATAAATAGGGAAAATTCCTTTCTACCTCAATGTAAATCTAAGCAAGGAAGGGCATGGTTGACCCTCACCCCTCTTCCTTTGCTTTACTTTCGGGAGACTAGTGTATCCCCATTCTTACTGTTGGAAACAGGAGGTTATATAACATTCCTGGTACAGTCTTATTTATTTTTCCTGTCCCCTGTCCTGTTGACTTTCATTATGGAATGTGATTTGTCCCATATTTCAGTTACCCTTTATTTATAGCCTGAAAGGTTTAACAACTCTGATTACGTTACTGAATGAATTTGAAAAAAAATTAGTTAACTGAGAAAATGTCTTAGTAGTCTATTGGGCATATAATCCTAGGCCAAATGGGTTTAAGGCAACACTTCATTTCTTACTCCTTCAACCTCCCGAAGAAGGTGGAAGATTCCCTACTCGTGGCAATTTTTCTAGTTGTAATATATTTTTAGTTTTAGTTTGTTTGTCTTATATGCATCTAGTCAAAGAGAAGATCTGTTCATTAGTCTTCAGTTTATTTATTTTTTTAATGATTATACTTAATTGTGTTAACAAAACTTTAAACATTTTAAAGTTTAATAAAAGCCTTAAATAGAATAAAAATAAAAATAGAAAATAGATACACATTCACCGATGTGTATCTATTTTCTATTTTTCAAGTCAACATTTTTTACATGCCTATTTACAAATTATTACAATTACCTTTCCATCTTCCTGGTATGATTCTTTTTCCAGTGTTGCATATTTCTTTTCATAAAAGGTGTCAACCTTTACAATAGCTTATGTGATATGTTACTTACCTCTTAAGACTTTGCTATGCTCAATTTTTTTTTTCAATTTTCCAATTATATCCTAGAATCGGGATGTCCAGAAGGGAGATACATGGTGTAAATCATATCGAAGATTTTTAAATCAGAGAACAGAGATAAAACACTATCCTATACCTATTCTACATAAAATTTATGGATACATCTGTATTGATAAGTATAAAGGATTTAAGTAAAAAACAAAGTCGATGTTAAGTTAAGAGGGTACATAGCCAGACTCTGAGAAAAATTCTCTATCGATTGGTATAAAGGATTTAAGTTGTATATTATGATAAGTTTTAAATAGCATTTTATGAACTTTATTTTGTCTTCTGAAAAATCAAGGATATGGACTTAAATCCTTTGTACTTATTAGTACAGAAATATTTTACTGTATAATTATGGAGGGGAATAAAATTTCTTCGTAGGAGGGGACATGCGCCATCACTCTTGGAGGGACAGGCACTCATGTCCTAGAATGATCTTCCCATGTGATAAACTATTCAATAATTTTTATTTAATAATGTTGTAATACATATTATTATGAGCAACTAAAATAATTTATTATTTGAATATAGTTATTTACCTATTACGAATTCAAGGCATAAATTCCACCCCAGAATAAAAGCAACGAACTCGCCAATCGTTATATAACAATAGGCATATGCTGAACCAGTCCCAGGGGTACGACTAGCAAATTCGGCGTAACAGAGAGCTGAAACATTATTTTTTTGTGAATAGGGTAAACAAATAAAAATATAATAGCACAAATGGAGTGAGTGGCAAGTGGATATTACTAATAATGTTCTGTGGCAGTGCAAACGATGGTATTACTTTTATATTTAAAACTAAAAATAATTTAGTGAGTATTCGGAGCCAATATTTAACATCTGGTGTAATTCTTTTATTAATATTGCTAATAATAGATATTTATTTTAAGCAGCATACGTCTTGTTGCTTAATCTTCTTAATTAAGATTACAGCCTTACATAAAAAATGAAACTAATTTCCGTTAGAGATGCTAAAAGGCTATCCGGATCTCACCATTGAGTATCTATGTCATAATGATGTAGCAATAGTTAATGGTCAGATTTATATCTGACTTAAGTACCATCGATTATTAGTTCGACGACAGAGAGTAAAGTGAAAAATTGCCTAGAAATATATAATATCCAGTTTTATTAGACTTTATAGTGACAACAGGCAAAAAGACCCATGATAAAGAAAATCTGGTCCTAAAATATTCCTTAATTTCCAAATATCTAAGTGAGGGGGGGGGGGAAGCTGCCTCTCTCCTAGAAGTGAAAACATATTAATTTAATAAAAAATAGTTTATTTTTTCAAGCAAATACTAATTGTAATAACTAATAAAAAACTGCGACATATACTTTTCTTAAATTTTTGGTTTCATTTGCCATTTCCGTGCTATGTCACAACCTGATTGACTAAGGCTTGTCCCCTTTAGTTTTGATTCTGGGTACACCCTTGATTGTATATAATGTATGCTTTTAGGTTTATTATTTGGAATGTTGTTTTGACTCCATCTTTCCTATGTGTGTTTAATGACTGCCATCAGATTACTGTTATTCGTAACATTATAAATAAGATACTGTTAGACCTAATTAAGTAGGTTTTCGATACCTTTATTCGTTCTAACGCACCTGCAAGTGTACTGGCTGCACCTGCGAAAATGAAAGATAACATCATCGCCGGGCCGATCTTGGTTGCTAGTTCCCCTGCCAGGATGTACACTCCCATACCCAGCATAGAACTGAGGCCGAGGAAGACTAAGTCATGGAGGCCTAAGATTCTGTTGAGACCACTGTCTTCTGAATAGACAAATTCTTTTTTCCTGGTGAGTGACTTTATGAAACCGGACTGGAAAAACCACATTCCAATTGTTAATTTTTAAGAGAAAAAACAAACGAACAAGTATATATGTGTTATTTTGATTGACACATTTCTTAGTTAGACGTTATTGGATTTTAAAATACATATATAATTTTAATATTTCAAATTTATATTTTTGTTTTCGTTATGGAGAATTTTTATTTATTCGATCTATACCAATACATTATGATTACATTATTGTCTGGTCGGTTCATCCAAAAGTGTGCAATCCAAAAGTCTGAAATTATATGAAACTGGTAAAGTGTTTAAATGGTCTCCAGTCATTTCACCTTTGTTAAAGAGTGATCAGATTGTTATTTTTTACGTTAAATCAGTATGTGTGTCTGATTACTAAAATAAAGGAAGTGTTGCGTTGGTTGAAGTTGGCTACAACTTTTTTTTCAAGTTAGAATAAAGGAATTCCGTTTCTGTTGGTTTATTATGATTACTAATTATTATGGCAGTACACTGCCTGCAAGAACCCGGGCCTCCTCCAGGACAGCCAA
>NW_027105031.1:289079-295627 GCF_000696795.3 Halyomorpha halys
CCGTGTCTGATAGACGGTTATTCCTGTTTCTGAGCATCCTTTTCCCGGCCTGTAAGACCCGTGTTTCTTTAATTGTCGTACGCCCTCAAAGACCGGTATTCCTTTTTTTGTATAATATGACATTATTTTTATTCTTCTCTCGACCTCGTAGTAGTTACCCCTGATCCTGACACTCCTCTTATTGAGGTAACCACCTACGAGGGAGTATAAATTACTGGGGGTGTCGAGCTCTTGCAAGCGCTGGAGTACACGGGGCCACCAAACGCTGTCGAAGGCGGAAGAGATGTCAAACATTATCAATAAGACATTTCTCCGCCCTCTCCTCCACGTCCCTACGCACTCTCTGCAGCGCATCCGTAGTTCTCTTGCCACGGTGCCACGAACTGCCGTGGATGACTTGCAGCACTTAGGATTGGGTCTAAGGCTGTGGACGATCATGTGCTCCAGGACCTTACTAGCTACTGGGAGGAGGCATGTTGGTCGATAGGATTGTCCACGGCAAGACGAAGGTCCCATATATCCCATGGCGGACATAGGTCGGTGGGTATAACGTGGTGCGTCTAACCATTCCATCATCTGCACTATCCTATGACGGGTCAACCCTAGGGTATGTATAGTCTATATACATCTTGCCAGCCTCCTCCAATGTGGTTGCCTGGGCACCTCTCACTCTAATAGCCGCCATCACTTGTAACGGCTTGATCTTTCCCAGTGCCACCCTGTAGGGAATACCCCAGGGATTCCTTTCTGATTCCTCTACGATAAATTCGTCCTAGGATTTCTTCTTCTGGCAACGCACTCCGTTTCGGTATACCCTATACGTATGCCTAGATTCTTCTCGGAGTGCAGCCCTCCTCTCGTCGTTTCTGCACTCCTGTTACCTACGCCTGGCTCTGTAGTATTCATTTTTTAGCTGTGTTAGAGCCGGCGTTCACCATGGGACCGGACGTACTCCCGCCCTTCAGCGATGGAGGGTAATACTCGCCGCTTCAGTGATGGCGCCCGTAAGCATGGCCACTCTGCGGTCAATCTCGGGCTCCTCATCTATTGGGGTCATCTCCTCCCATTCTCTGTCAGCTATTATTCCCTCCAATTCACTGGAAAGCGCCCTCCAGTTCGCCGATCGGGTCACAAAGCCCTTTTCTACTTTTTGGGCACCGCCTTCCTCCTCCACCACACTGAAGGCTATGACCCGGTGGTCGGAGCTCGTGTCTGACCGTAGGGTCCAGTCTGCAATACGCTTTGCTATGGGAGCCGTGGCATGTGTCACATCTATCCAACTCTGGCCCCGCGCTCCAACAAATGTGGGACCAGAACCAGAAGGCTCGTTCATAATAATCAGCTGACACCTCGCCACGCATTCTTCTACCAACCTCCCTCTAGCGTCTGCGCGAACAGAATCCCCGGTCGTGCTCCACGAATTGGTGTCGGAACAGACTATCACACTTTTATACTTTAGCGTGACAGCCTCCACAGCAGCTATATTATCCTCTACGTTGATCCTCTAAGCCACTCCTTCCTGTCTTTATCCTCCTTTGGAGCCTCTATAGGGATTTTATCCCAAAGATATCTCTCCAGGGTACTCCCGTCCCAAATACTGGGGACTTCTTTTACTTCCAGGCGAGGACTGCGTGCCACAGTAAGGCTCGCCTGTAATCCTTTTCCCCTCAGTTTATCCCAGGTGAGGAGCTTTTGTGCCTGGTCAGCGCCTTCTGTCCTGACCAGAACACTGCCCTTTTGGGTGATTTTTATTAATTGTATGTCCCCAATGCTCTTCAATTCTTCTTGGGACGGGAGTTCCTTGTATATATCTTTTGCAGTCCATCCCGCTGCGCTTCCCATGAGTGTGACATATGTCGCCGTCTCCTGGGGTATAAGCCGAATGGCCGGAACGCTCGCAAGGACGCCAGCGAAGGTAAGTTTTTTCCTCTCCTTTAGCCCTTCTTTCGGAGGCACATCCTGGACTGGGGTCTTCTTCTTCCTCCTCTTTCTTCGCTAGACTTTTCCCCAGCTTCCGCTATCCTCTTCTTCGCCGTCTGTAGAGGTTGTCCGATTTAAGGTTCCTTCCCCTTCAGATTGGTGTCTGGCTGGACCTTTGGGGCATTGGAGCCGGTTCCGTGCCCTCATATTTCCTCCTCTCTTTTACTGGAATTAGCACTGAAGGCCCAGATCCCATCGTCTTCAGTTCCTCTACTGCTCTTCGGTCCTCGTTCCCCTTTTCTCTTCCTTTAGCCCAACACTCTGCCGTACGTTCTAAGAGGATGCGGGCTTCTTCGTCGACTTTCCCTTCCAGGTATTTTATCATCCCAGAAACCCTTTTCAGTGACGGCGACACCCATTCTTTTTTCTTCTGATCATAAACCGCTCCTATGGCGTCCCCTATAGCCTCTACTACCATTGGAGCCACTATCTGGGAGACCTTTTTACCAATGATCTTGTGTAGATCATCAGTATACATTGCTTCTTTTACCATTTCGGTTACAATTTCCGGGATAATTTCCCATTGGGTTTCCAGTTCTACTATTATATTGGCTAGTTTTCTCAGCTGGCCATTCAGGTATTTCTGGATCTCATGAGATACCTTTTTCCTCTCCAAGTAACTTTTCACCCGTCCTTGAATTACTTCCGCCCTCTGGACAGGTCTTTCAATTTCTGGGTTGGGCTTTAGAGGGGACTCCTCCTCCTCCCTCTCTCTCTTTTTCCTTTTGGGGCTCATTTTTCCATCTCGACTATCAGGTCCTGTGTCTTTGTCGGCCTCACTGCCACTTCCTGAAAACAGCCTGACTTTTCCAGCCACCATTTTTCTTTCGTTTGTCTCAACCAGCTAAGTAGTTCTTGTAACATTAGATGCTACAACGGCCAAGTCTCCCACCATTGCAGCACTGCGGACGTGTGATGACGACGCCGGGGAACCCGCTTTCTCGTTCCCAATCGATGCCGGTACTGGGGTTCTGTGCCCCTGCACCGTAGTATAATTATTAATATTTCCCTCCATTGTATTTCGGAAAATAGCATTTTATACCTACTGCCAGGTAAAACACAGCCGCCTCTAACCTGAGGAACAAACGCTGACCAGTACGCCGCCTATTCTAGGAACCGTCGCGTCTGGATTTGATTCTAGTTTTGGTCCACCCCGGGTATTATTTTATTTCCCCGGTTCCTGCCATATCTCGTGAGAATCCTCCTATCCGCCACCTGGGGAGGCGCCCGATGGGAGACTAGCTACTCTACACGGGTCGGAGCCCGTATCTAACCGTACAGTCACGTCCACAATATGCTTCACAATGGAAGCCGTAGCGAGTGCCACATCTATCTAACTCTGGTCCCTCGCTCCAACAAATGTAGGACCAGAGGCCTCTATATCTTCAGTATCGATTATATGTTCTTTAGACTTCGCTTCAATTCGGCTTACTAATCGGTCACCTCCTTTTAAAAAGTGATATAATTCTCCAGTTTCTCCGGTGAATTTTTTTTTTATATATATATACACTCGATCAGGAGATCTACTTACTCAGCTGATATCGAAGTAAGAGCTGACTGTAACTTATACACACATATACAAATGGCTCGAGAGTTAACGAAAACTCGGGCTGTGATTTATTTTTCTTAGTTAAACCACTAAACTCAGTAAATTACAGTAATTTACAGTACACTAATTACAGTAAATTACCCAACGGCTGTTCATCTCATACTGCGAAATTATATGCCACCTTAGAAGCCCTCAAATACATTAATAGATCCACAGAATATAATTTTGTAGTTTTAACAGATTTTAGAAGTGTGCTATTATTAATAAATAATAATATACACAAAAATACCATTGATACCCAAATGAAAATAATAATAAAAACATTATCAAGCACTATAAGGGAATAAAAACATAATATTTAAGTGGATTTAGGGTCACGCTGAGATTCCAGATAACGAGGCAGTTGATACAATGACTAAATTAGCCATTACATCAGGTCAAATTATATCAGGAGACCCCACCGGGTAGTTCTATAAAGATATATTTCTTCATATCATTACAAAAAAGTGATTCTCACAAGCAAACATAGCAAAAAAGACATCATAAAAACTTATATTAGACTTCGGACGAATCATCGAATTTACGCTATCTATCGGCACAAAATAGGCATAAACCGAAACTATTCAATGAAAATATTCTAATGGTTACGAGACCCTTAACATATTATACCTAAATATCTGACATACAAATAACAACAAGAAATATCAAAATATTATTTCTGATAGTACTTACATGCCTATGCAAATATTTTATGCTTTCATAAATATTTGAAATCTATGAACAAAAATGTTTAACAGATATTATGGTATAGTATATCAGTAAATCACATATATTTAACTTTATGGATAATACAAGTAACAAATAGTTAATTAACAAACGGAAAATTGGTTCTTAATTTTTGCCCGTATGGAATAAACCAATGCCATCCACAGTAAAGAAAAAAATCTTCCACCCCTAAGGCTGGAATCGAATCACCGCCGCTGCAAACTTGAGGCTGCTTAGTTGATGCCTCAATTCCCTCGGATGCAAACGACCTGGTTTACGATGTAAATTTAGGTAGCTCATCACTTACCTGGTTTAAAACTCGTTTTGGTGTTTTTTCTAGAAGCAGAGATTGCGATTCAAGGCTATCATTTTCTCTCATAATTATATATATACAGGGAAACTCATTAATACTTAATATATAATACTACATAATAAATCAATGAAAACAAGATGATCCATAATACAGCTGTCCATTCTTTTGAATAAACTCAAATGAAAGGTTCGTTATTATGTGTAATTAATTCATACATACATATACATATATTTTGTTGAATGCCCTTATATACACCGAGTAGATTAATAGGGAGTGATATACTATAATTATACAGGCCAGAAGGTAAAGGCCTAAATTTATAACAGAGGTCCACCACGATAGAAAAGTAGAATCAAAGCAAATCTTGTAGTTACAACGAAAAATTGAACGAAAATTATTCATTTTTATCTATAAAATGAAGTTATGAAGTTCCTGCAAATAATAGTAAGAGATATATTGAACGTGAGGAAGTTATAAAAGTGTGATATCTCAGAACTCCGACAAAAAAAAAACAAACTTTATACAGTATATAAAAATGAATGCTTCATTCTAGAAGAATCTCGAAAGAAATCTCGAAGTAAGAAAAAAGTATGTTCTATGTATGTGGTTCTATGTATATGATCTACAAAAAGGTGGTCGAGATGAGATGTCTCAAGAATGATTAATTGATTTTTTATTATATCTTAGTCTTAAAATCATATTGTTAATTTTTTTTTTTTTTATGAGATATTCACAGCTAAAGTGATGAAATATTACATTTGTAATATAATAATAGTAATATACTCTTGTGTCTTTTGATAGAGTCATTATTTCATATGATTTGTATATACAAGGGCTGTCCAGAAAGTAACAGACGTTTAGAAATAAACAATTTACTAATTGAAAAACTCAAAGTTTATTATATACATTTGAAAGGTACACTTTTAAGCTATTTTTCTACATAATCACCATTAAAATTGAGACATTTATCATAAGGTGGCACAAGTTTTTCAATACCCTCTCTGTAGAAATCTGCCACCTGCGATTTACACCGGCATACCGTTCGGCGTCAGTATCAAAGCGTTGTTTACCGTGCCATTTTTTCATAGCTGACAAGAGGTGGGAATCGCTCGGCGCCTCCCATCCAAGAGTGCCCGGGTACGATTGGCCATGTGTGGACGTGCGTTGTGAAAAAACAACATCATGGTGCTAAGTTTTCCCTGACACTTATTGTGTATGGCGCGCCGTAACTTTCTTAGTGTTTCACAGTACCTTTCTGAGTTGATTGTTGCTCCACGTTCCTGGTAAATTAACGAGAAGCACTTCTTTGGAGTTCCACAGCAGTCATGAGCTGTCTTGTTGACAGCGTTTGCATACACTTTCGTGGTTTCTTGGGAGAATGTGTGTGCGCCCATTCCTTCGACTGCCGTTTTGTTTCACAGTTTATATGCTTCACCCAAGTCTCGTCCTCGGTTACGATACGATCCAGAACTGCATTACCATTTGTGCTGTAGAAAAGTCAGTGCTGCAGCCAGTCTCTGTTTCTTATGATCTTCCGTTAGGATTTTCGGAACCCATCGAGCACAAAATTTGTGGTAACCAAGCTTCTCTACCACAATTTGATGCACCAAACTTCATGAAGTTTGGGGAAAATGTTTCAACTGTTCTGTAATCGTGAAACGACGGTTTTCACGATTTTTTGTCATTGATTTGCATTGCCGGGCCGTCAGTCACAAGGCTAGGCCTACCACTGCGGTCCTCGTCGTGAACACTGGTACGGCCATTTTTAAAATCAATTCACCATTGCCTCACTCGGCTTTCACTCATTATCCCCTGCTCATAAACATCACAAAGCCGACAATAATTTTCATTGGCCTGTTGTTTCGAACCGAATCACAAACCGCACCTCATAAGTGGCGGGATTTTCTATTGCAGGGTACATTATTCCTTTTTTTTTTTTCT
>NW_027105031.1:295907-311533 GCF_000696795.3 Halyomorpha halys
TCCGAGCCAGAAGCCTCTCACTTTGAAGTCTCGTTCTCCGAAGCCCTCACGAAAATTCTCCTTGAGGAAAGGGATACATTTATCGTAGATTTCCTTCTTTTCCCTTTCTACCTTATTTGCCTGGTCAAGGTCGTTATTTTCATATCTCACTATAGGATCCAGAAAATTGCCGATTTTCCCTTCTTAGGAAAAGCAACAATATCCGCATATCTTGTGGACCCATCCGCATCTACGCAGGATGCTATCTCCGTTCTCGAGGGGGAACTTCGTCGATTCCAGCTCTCCCTTATTTATGACGATGCCCACACTCTTTTGAGGATTCAATGCCAAATCGATTTCTTTGAACGTCCTCTGTACGCTATCAATGACTCTTTCCGCAGCAACCCTGTCGCACGCTGAAACCGCCTGGACATCCGCGAACCCTGTGAGTACCACACAATATTGGTCGCTATTAATCTTATATCCATATTTACTTACGAAGCTTTGCTCACACAGGTCGTGGTATAGATGGTCTATGGTCAGGTTAAATAGCGAAGACGACAAGGGGCCGCCTTGAGGTACTCCACGCTTTACTCTGATTTGGCTTGTTGGGTGGGTACCTGCATTTATTTTGATGTTATTTGTAGTAAGGAGAGCCGAAATCACATCTCTGAGATCCGGCGACACGCCCCTCGCCTTCAGTGAGCTCACAATATGATCATGGCCAACATTGACAAAGGCACCAACAACGTTGAGAAATACCACCGCGCAATTACTTTTCTTGCATCTTTCAAAATCGCATCGATAATTCTCGCGTTGACGTGCGCTCCCGGAAGGCCCTTTATAAAACCCCTTTGATTTCTGTGGAAGGTGACCTGTTTCCTAAGTTCACAATCAAGCACCTTCTCAACAATATGATCTTACTTCAAATTTACTTGTTGTATTTTATGTACAGTTATAAATGTCAATAAATTAATAAATTTCAATATCTTGCTTTATTTAAACTTCCTTTTTTTCCCAAATTAAAGAAAAATGTTGAGCAGTCAAGATATTATTCTCTGATGATTTTCAAGGCCTGACCTAAACTTAGGTGTTCTGGATGTTCCCAATGTTCCCAGGGTGAATCAGGGTAGGCACTCTCATTTCAACTCATCATACATCTAAACCTGTGGTTCCCAATCCATAGAAGTCTGTAAACCACTAAGCCAGAAATTAAACCATGTACGCCCCATACGCACTTCTGACTTAGGGGAAATGGGGTACCCTCGAAAAAAAATATTTCAAAATAATCTTACTTAATCCTCTGCAAGGAACACCGGTCTGCGGGATCGGGATAGTTTCAAAATTAGGCTCTAGAACAAGAAGCATACTTCTTTCTACGCTCATCATCTTTGACAGTCACAGTTAACTCCTAACTCAAGTAATGGTTGCATCAGACCTTGTGTCCTCGCACCTCTATCCTACCTATTCCCGGTTTTCCGAAGTCTACTGGGTCTCTTGGACCGGTCTTCCTTCTAAGGTAAGTTTTTTTCCGGTCTGGTAGACCGTTATTCTTGTTTTGAGCATCTTTTTCCCGGTCTGTAAGACCCGTGTTCCCTTAATTGTGGTACGCCCTCTGAAACCGGTATTCCTTTTTTGTATATTATGGTATTATTTTTAATTTATTTCTTTAACTAGTCCTTATAATGTCGTCAGAGGTCATACTTATGAGTGGTGCAACGAAGAACGTTTCTTCTCGTGCCAGGAGAATTATAGACATGCCATTAGCTGCTGATTCTGAAGAAGAATCGGATGTTGAACTGGACTCTGAAGATTCCTATGTCCCTCGTGAAGATGAAGAAGAAAGGTCAGAACATTCCTCTTACAGCGAACTCTCGTGTGATGGGAAAGGAACGAACCTACAATTTCACCAACAGGTAATCGTAAAACCAGAAGATGGCCACTGGTAATATCGGAACTTGGATTGTCATCAATAAAAAAAAAACATCTTTGCCGACGTTTGAAAATAGTGAATTTACCTGATACTCTCAAAACAAATATAAAAATTGTTTAATATCCATTGATCCTGGAGTGGTCCAGGAAATAGATCCAGGAACGTCTCAGAAACTATTCCAAAAGGAGGGTAAAACAAATTACAAATTTGTTCAGTGTAATATCCCTAATTGTCTAGAATGCTCCATGAAAATATGTAATGAATGTGTTTCCAAATTGTAATTAGTAAAATTTTTCGTATATCTATCGATTATAAAACTTTTCTATAATAATTGGTAATCATTTAAATGTTCCTCAATTTTACTTTATATTATTTGAATTTTTTATGATATAAGCTCTAGTTACCAATTTTCATCTGTATTGTTTAAAACAATTATATTTTTGTCAAATAATTGCTTTAATAAAATATATGATGCATAAAACTTTCCTTTAGTCAAACCTTTTCATTAAAACTGATTTTAAATAGAGAAAATTGCTCTCCCGGTCTGAGAGGCCGGTGTTCATTTTAACTGATCTGTGGGAGATGTTCCATGCAGAGTGTTAAATGTGCATTTTGGATCAATGAGGTCACTGTGCTTTTACTCGTTTAAATCTTTCAGCTAAACATAAACACCTAAAGATAATAAATAAACAAGCTTTTAGAATAATCCCTTACACAAATACATGTGGCCGGAACTACCTCTCTCACCGTGGTCCAGATTTGGTCTCATGGATTTTCAAAATTTTAAGTGACTTTCTCTCCAAAGTCTGGAAATAAATATGTTTGTCAAGACCTGTTGTTCGTGCGAACTCGTCTGCCATTTTTCTCATATTTTGGTTGTAACAGTGTCTTTCAGCCAATTTATTCCCACCTTTTTCTGTGGTGTTTATCATTTCTGTCAGTTATTTCTGGATGTTTAAATAATATCAGAGTCCAATTATATCATCTCAATTGTGATTGTCCAATAATTCTTCGCCATTGTTTTCATTGTATGTTTGGAATCAATTTATTTTTTATTTTCAACTTGATAGAGCGCATAAAATGGTTTCAGTTTTTATAAAATATGTTGAGGATGGGCATAAGTAAAGTTAAGAAAAATTTTAATGTTCTGGTTTTAACTGTGATTTTGTCGTCCTATTAATAAAAAATAACTAGATATACCCATTATTGATAGTCTTATTGATAGAATGTCACCTTTTAACATTGATTTTCTGAACTGTTGTTTTAAACAAAAGGTATATAATGCAACTGTTCTTTGCATTTCTCTACTCTGAGATTAAGTTTTAAATATCATACATTCGACACTATAACCATTGACTGAATTTCTGTCATCTGTATTAATTCTACAGAAGGAATAACTAAAACATGAAAAATGATTAATAAAAAAATAATGATTAGAACAAACTTTTAAACTAATAAAAATAACTTCTAAACTAATAAAAATAACTTCTAAACTAATAAAAATTAAAAGGGGGGGAAAAAAAAGAAAGTGAGGGAACAAAAAAATTGTTTTTACATGTGATAAAAAAGCAATAATGACAAATAAAATAAATAAATGGTGCTGATGACCAAAGAAGTTTTTCAAAAACGAAAAGACCAACAAACAAAGCTGGCTCAGCTTAAATTGGGTTTTGAAGAAAAACCTGTTTTTCAATTTTGATTTATTGAGGTTTACAAACATCAATTGTTAAAGTTAATTTTATTTAAAATATAAATAAAAATGTACATATAAATATAGTATTTCAGAATACATTCTCTCTTATATTTTTAAGATCTTGAGGTAGAGTATATATAAATTACAGGTACATGTTTTACTGAGATCACAGCTTTGAAAAAAATATGCTGTTCTTGAATCTCAGTTTCAACATCCAAGTTATAATTGCTTTTAATAACCTATTACATGGTAAATATTATTGAGATAATATCTAATTTCATTAAAATATTGACTGTGAGGGATTTATTGTAACATTAATGTTGACCATGTCTGGTGGCCTAACACTTTCTCTTAAATACTTCATGATTCAAAAAATACCATTACCTTTTTCTTACGATTGGAAAATTGTGTAAGCCTTGAGTTGAAAGAATGTCACATTCTCAATTTTAAAAACTCTGGAATATAGGAAATTTGTGTGGTTCAAGTCAAAATGGTATTTATAAAAAAATATATCAGGTACAAGAAATGTTTCTGATTTATGTTTACAGAACATTACATTTTGCAGTTATGAAATTAAATATAATAGTAATTTAATAAAAATATTAATGGGTACAGAATATTTTTCTATTTTAAAATAATTTCATTCAAGGAGAAAAAGTCAAACATATTCAAGTTCTAGCAGAACTGCATTTCATGACAATTAAATAATCTTTAAGTGCTGAACAACGATAAATTGTTATTCGTAGTACTACCATCTGCTTGGTTGGCACTAATAGGGTTAATTAAGTACGTTATGTCTTGAAACTAATATTTACTCTAGCAACAACCATAAACCAAGTTTATTTTAATATTAAGAAACTTATGAACAATAGTAAAAACATATAATTAAAATTTTTGAAAAAAATTATTTTCATAGAGTTATGATATATTAATAAAATAAAGTTTTTTTTTTTAATACAAATTCATGAAGCATATTTATGTGTTTGAGTGAGTGAACAAATTAATCTATTCATGGTTAAGTTTATTAAGATTAGTAAATTTTCAAGTCGAATAATACTTTAGTTTGGTATATAGTTTACTGTTCTTAAAATTTTCTAATCATGTTTTCGCTATGCATATTTATTATTTACAACAAGCAACAAGCTTTTAAAGCAAAATAAATCATAAATTTCACTAAAAATAAGTAGTTAATATGTATTTACATATTTAAGTTTAGTTACAATATCATATCACATAAACATAATATCTTAGGTTCCAACTCGGTATATGGTATAATGAATAGACTTTTAACATATTTTTCAGTTTCTTTCATTGATTAGACAACAAATAATATGATAGTATTGATAATGTTTTTGTATATTTGCCAATTATTAATAAATTTACAAAACAGTCCTCTAATATAAGTTGTATTTATCTTATTCTGTTTTTTGTTCTTTCAAATTTATACCATATACTTCAATAATAAAAAACCATTTATACTGTCACTTTCGCTTTATGTGAACATCAATGGTTTAATAAAAAGCAGTTCATTGTTATAAAATTTATGATTTCTTAGCTTCACGTTGTGGAATACCCTCATGATTTTTCCTTTCTTTACTATGCTGCATTCCATATATAAAGTATACTAACAAGCCTAAAACAAAAGAAGTAAAAAATAATACAAATAAATATAAAAATAAAAATGGATTTTTTTTATTAACACTTGTGCATGATTTACCTAGGATCAGCCAGACTCCAAAACGAATCCAAGTCATTACATTCAGTTTTAGCATTAAGTAAATATTGATGAACATTGATAATGCAGGTAAATAAGGGACGGGCTTGACCTGAAAATTAGTGACATTTGAACACATAGAAAAGTTTCATGATAGTTGTATTTCTGAAACAGATTTATTTTAACATATACAATATGTGGTTGTTTAAAACCGTGTAAACCATGTTAGTCTATACAACTTTGAAACTAATATCATCTAGGTTTGATTCAAAATGAATTGAAAAATAAATTCTAATAAAATATTTTTTTTAAAAAATGCTTCATTTTTTTAATCTTGTCTGATTACTTTTGTACATTCCGTCCTGAAGTTTTAAGGACTATTTTTTTAGCTTAGTCCCCAAAGATTATTTTTTTCTCTTCACGAGAGAAATAATAAATTAGGACAGAGTGGGGTTACAAGCATTTCTAAATGGACTTAGAAACGGAAAATCATAAACCATGTAGTTTGATCATGACGTATTCCTTTAAAATTAAAGTAATACTCTGATTACTAATATATAAATATTTTCAGATTAATGCGTTATTATGTTTTGTTTTCTACTAATTCTGCCTAAAACTATCATTTCATATGATAAAATTTATATTCATATAATTAGTGATGAATAAAGTTTAAAGAAACTGAAGTAATAAGAAATGATTAAAGTACTTTGGTATTGACTCATTATACTTGAAATATTAAAGGAATTTAATAATAAAAAAAAATAGTCGTCACAAATAGTAAAGTAGTTCTTGCTTTAAGAAATAAAAAATAATAATAACAAAATTAATATATTGCTATGTCTATTCTAAGTTTTGTTATTTATTTTCAATATGCTTCATTAAGGAGATCATTCCAGTTTAAACAATAAAATATTTTTTTTTAAAAATGCTTCATTTTTTTAATCTTGTCTGATTACTTTTGTACATTCCGTCCTGAAGTTTTAAGGACTATTTTTTTAGCTTAGTCCCCAAAGAACACAACGAAATATCAGTCACTTATGAAGTCATAAATTTAGTAATTTCATTACTGTTAAAAAAAAAAAAATCAAATAGCATTACATTTATATTAATTATTATCAATTTAGTGTTAACTTTGTATAAAGCTGCAGACACTAAATAATTTATTTTAAAATTTTATAATGATTCATAGTTCATCATAATTAATGATAACCACCTTTTCAAAATTTTAACTGAGTAAATATGTATTAACGATGACCACTAAATGTTCTGATTTAATTACCTTAAATTTTAATTCAGCTTTTGATTTTGGTTGCCTTGCAATAACAGCTAGGGCAATGACCATCATAATTGCCAATGCTATTGTACAAAGGAGAATAACAGGTTCTGAAGCCATAAGTTTATCAATTCCAAAGGCGAATATTGATCCCAGCAGTGCTGACACTAATACTGTAATCATATTGTTAAAGATGTACATAAAAATAATCACATGATTTCATTTTTATAAAGTAAATATTGCATGAATAAATCAGTAATCATTGTAGAATGAACTCCAGTGAGGAACCAAAACATATTTTGTATATATAACCAATGTTTTTAAAGTGTAGAAGGTCCATATTTCCCTTCCCAAAAATCCACAACCCTGCTTGGACTTACTTAATAAAGAGTTACAATGTGAACCTTTGTGTTGACTACTATAATTCTGAAGTAGAAAATCCATGTTTTATTTTGAAGTAGTAATTTATTATTGAAGAAATAAATTTTTGCCGTTGAAGGTAGAAACTGAAACCACACCTTTTAGAAATGAAGTAATTGAACAACTATTCAATTGCTACTTTAGTAATGAAGTTTGCATAGAAATGGTGAGTCCAATATTTATTTTGATATTATACAGTTAATTTATAATGCACTCCAACTTTCAATATAATTCAGTTGTATTTATTATACCCTATACAAAACCTGGCTGATGAATTGACATTTACTCAAAATGTTGATTTTTATAATTAAATGTATTTTTCTATATATTATACCCATTACCCATTGCATGTTAGTATTTATTTCATTAATAGTATTACTAACTACTTACCAACTGTATAGGTAGCACATTTGACTGTCATACTTGTTAGCTCATTAGGTTCATTATAGGTAATTGGTGTATTAAATATTTTTCTTAGCGAGGAGTTATATTCTTGTTTCATCTTCAATAAATAAACAGTTTCCATACCCTTATCTTCATACCTTCAGAAAAAAAAAAATCAGTTTAAAGTAGTCTAAATAATTATAAAAATCAATAAAGAAAATAAGCTGTTAATCTTGACTATTTTTTTTTTTACTGCCATTGTATTACATTTGATTTATTTAATCATAATTCTGTTCATTAATCGAGGCTTTGTTTTGAGAAAGGAGGTAAGTGCTGGAATTTCTAAAATAGTTGTAATTGTATTGTGAAATGATACAATAGTTTGTTCAACTACCAAGAAAAAAATGTACTAATTTACTATTACAGTAAATATATATTTTTTATTAAGAAATAAAAAGTTTTAGTTTGTGGTTGCAGGGACTGTTAAAGCAACCATAGCAACCTTCAGTCAGAAATAATATTGGTTCAAATGTGACCTCAGTGGATTAAAATTCATTGTGCAAAACCACATAATAAATCTTAACATTCCTTCTTTGGCTAGAATATGTTAGATATTATTGTAACCTATAAGATAACCATATCCTGTGCTGTTAATAGCCAGATAGAGGATAAACAAAAAAAAAAATGAGCTCAAGCTTGATACTTAAGCCCTGATTATCTCAAGTTCTTTCTGGAAAAAAAGTCTTCCATTCTGTCATTACATAATTTCTTTTTAAATTTGATTAGATTGGTTAGAAATTGTTGTCCCATTCAATTTTTATAATGATTACATCATTTGTTACTACCCCATAATACCATTTAATAAAATTTTAAATATTGAGATGGAAGTTATTTCATTTTATATTAGTGGTTTAACTTTAAAAATGGCTATTTTGTTGTAATAGCCATATGACTTAAAAAAATAAATAATAATTTGTATAACCTACCTAAGAAGAAGGACACAAATTGCGACCATTGTATATGCCATTAATGTTCCAAGTGATGTCATATCTATTAACTGTTCTGTGCTGAAGATTACTGACAAGAATCCTGTATAACAGATCACATAAATAATCAATATTTATTCTATGAATTGCTATTAATTTGAAAATAATGACCCAATATGATAACTGTTTGAATCTTGCAGGAGTTATATTCAGGAAAACCTCTAAAATATTTGGTAAGGTCATAATCAACTCAGCAAAAGATTTTCTTACCGGTTGACTAGTTGTGATTATATATATATTAGTACTGTTGACAGGTGCGATCTACCTAAAGCTTTTACCTGTATTTACTATTTCCGATTCCTCACAGGATCTAATAGATAGTATGCAGTGCTAAAAAAATTATAAAAGTATATTTATTTTTTCTATTTCAATGTTATAATGTTTTGATTTGAATATTGTCAGTAGATCATGTATGAATGATCCATGGAAACCAGTCAGGATCAAACTGCCTCCCTATTAATCTTATGTCAACAGATAATACCAAAGTATTTCATATAAAATAATTAATTCAAATAGCAGGACCTGTGTGGATCAACACAAAATTCTGGTGTGTTTAATGTAAAAGATGGGTGTGTTAGGTTGCAGGGCTTAGTAACAAGCAGATTCCTAAATTGTTAATAAATACTGAACTGATTGGTGAACATCAGATGAGTATATATAATTACTTATTTATTGTCTAATGATTTCAGTACTGTAAATAATTTTTAAATATTAATGTCCATGATTTCTTAACATGATCGAAAAATAAAAAAAATCTCCTTTTTTTTTTTTGTTTATTGCATTACCTGTGAGCAAGCCAGTCGCAATGGTAGCGTTGACAGGTGTTTTTGTAAATCTGTTTATCACTGACATTGGTCGGAAGAGAAGGCCGTCTTCGGCAATAGAATAGACAATTCGAGCCATTCCAAACACAGAGGAAAGTGTGCTAAAATACAAATTGTTAATAACTCATAAAATATAAATTTTTAATAATACATTAATCAAGTGAAATATAGAATTATTGGTAAACAGTTTTTAAATTTTTGTAATTGAAATATTAAATATTTCTGTTTTCAACATTTAAGAAGAAACTGAGTTAACATACCATCCTGTTACTGCTGCTAAAGCTCCGATAGTCACAGCCCATTTCATGTTAGTGAGACCCAGGTTTTCTAGTACATATGGATAAGGCGAGCCTTTCTTTAAGTTCTTAAACAAAAAACAAAAAAAAAAAAAATATCTTAGTCCCAATTGCAAATATTTCACAATGAATCCTTTTGAGTATTTCAGTCATTGTGTTTCTTAATTAACCATAACTTGTGGCCTTTCAATAACTTTGGTGATCCAAACAGTAAACTTTTTTTACAGAATATAGGTCTCTCAAACTTTTTAGATTATTCTCCACACTGACTCCCCCACTGATTCAGAAGACCCAATACCTAGTTACTTGCTAATCATACCAACATAATTTTGTAATCAATTTAGTTTTTTGGCTCCAATCCTCCACAGAAGACCAATGTAGCCTAGATTAGTGCTGGGCTACCACATCCCCCACATAATTAAATTTATGTTAAAATGTTCAGTTACTGTGTCTCTTATTAGCTGCTTAATAAAAACTCTTGATTACTATTTTTATGATTTATATACATTTAAAATTTTATAATACAATCACAATAAATTAAGTTGTGGCAACTTGGTGGTGTTTGCGCTCCACTCAACAATTTAGTTTTATCTCGCTAGCCATAATATGAAAAATCTTCATCTAAAATATATGTAGAAAAGATCGATGAAATTATACACCCTGAATGATTCTCAGAAATTAACACTCGCTTTCTAAGCAAATATATTCTTTATAATTTTCATAATGAACAAGTTTTTCAATTTTTTCTATTCACTAGATATTCATGTTTAACTGCATAATTTTGTCCTTACTAAAACAAACAAAGGAGAACAACCTCTTCCATAATTATGCCTTTTCAGCCATAAAACATTTTTTACTCATAAAATATGTCTTTCCTAATGTCTATTGTTCGGACTGTAAATGTTTCTTGGGAACAATATTATATCGCAGTAGGCAACTTAAGTAAACATTGGTCATGAGCGATGGCAATTCGAAAGTTACAGCATAATTGGTTTAGTTCTATTGTTTTTGACGAATTCTTTTGAGAGTCCAAATCTCCCATTATGGGTGTTTTTATTTTGTTTCTTTGTTTTATTTTAGAATTTTGATGTGGCTTCTTGAAAGAGTTTGAAACGATTTAAAAGTAGCTTCCCTGTGTCTACCTTTTTTTGCATTTTTTTTTTTTTCAGCTGAAGAGATAATCACTTTGATTAGTCATAATGGTTATTTAGTTTTTTACGTGTTAATATATACTTTCGATATATAAAACATTTATAATATTCAAATATTTCTTTATCGTCAATTTGAGGTTTAAAACATAAAGGCTGTAGAAAAGAAGTACAATGTATTTAATTTGAAGGATATAGTTTTTAACTATTTATTGTCTAAATAGTTGTATGATACTTTGTTCATATAGGATTTTTTTATACCTTCACCATAGCATCTGTTTTTTTTAATGCCACCCTTTTAACTCTTACATTAGGTTAACTTTCTTTGTATCTTTTTATTTTAGCTCTGATGAAGACCTACATTGTTAGTCGAAAGGTAAGCAATCAATAAAGTGTTGAAAAATATTTTCGTTCTTCTTGATGAAGCCATGACATCTTCAAGTTCACACCGTCAATCATCGATTTGTAATTTATTAAATTGTTCTAGGTCATTTTCAGGTATATACTTTTTGTAGACACCAATATTTCAGTTGGCATTCATCACTCTGTACGAAAAAATCCTCCTGCCATAAAATATTGTCCTTAATTATAAACATAGAAAGCATCTGCTGGGTAAAATGTAAATTCTACCCACACATTTTTGTGGCGATAGTTTATAGGACGATAAAACTATCGGAATAAATTAAAGTTTTTGTTTAGTTGTTGTCATTAAAAAGATCATGAATATCTCAACTATAGTTCAATATATTTTACTCACGCTAATATATAATGAGTTAAGAAAACTATATATATGATGCTATTCGGTATAATGTTTTGAAAAGCAATATTTGAACTGTTGTACTATCATCATGTTATCATCATATTAATTTTTATTACGAGTCATCATTTCATTTAATTTCAAGAAGCATTCGTTCTAATGCGATCTTAAATGAAAATGTTAGATACTGTTTCAATAAATATTATATAAACGTTTCTTCCTACAAAGGCACTTACAGAACACCAAGAAGGAACAGTTTTTTTGAACATTCTTTCATCATTTCAATTAAATAGACACGAAAGCCAAGAGGCCATTTTCGATAAATTGTTTTTTATATGTCCTGGAAGGCTTTCGAATTCAAATGATCTTAAGCTACTCAGAAATGTTTTCAATTTAAGAGTCAATACATTTTATAATGTAATTATTATTGAGATGTCCTTGAATAAAAATAAATCTTACTATGCATTGTTGATTTAATTTTACCTGGTCAAAGTATGGCCACATAAGAGTAAAAGTTGCTGATATGGATCCATACACTAAAACGGCCAATGATATGCTTACAATCAAAGCAAAGGGGATAGTTTTTTGAGGATTCTTTGCTTCGCCACCTAAAAAATATTCATACATTTAATAGAGTTTTTATATGATAAAAACGTAAATAATCAAACCAGTGAATCAAAATTAATTTATTATTTTATGAAATATATTTTGTAGATGAAATATCTATAATTCATCAAAATACGTGATAGTTTTTCAAACACTAGAAGCTTTATAAATGTATTTATTAATTTTTTTACACTTGAAATAAAAAAATAATATTGATTCTTGATACAAAACAAAAATGGGTCATAATTACACAATATGCAAGAGTCATGGAGGTAAGAATCCGGGTTAGAGGCGCAGCAATTTCAATTTTTTTTGTCATTTAGGTTTTACTTTGTTTCGGACCCCAAATAATTCCGAGAGAATAAATGAAATGTTATAATGAAAGAATGTATTTAGAAATTTACAAAACTAAATGCTCACGTCTCGAGTCAAAGTTAATTACTAATTTGTCCACTAGTCTTTTGTTACAGTAGAGAGAGAAACACTTTATTCAGCCATGCTGCCCAATTACATTAGGTTGCTGCATTACACAGCATACCAATCAATCCATGATCTGATATCTACACAATATATATATTCGAATGTTTTAACAAAAAAAAAAAAAAATTCCCTTTTTTTCCCCTTACTAGTCTACAAATCCTAATACTACAAATACTAAATACAATATAAACTACAATAATATTTTGGTTTATTTCATTTTACTTCTCTTTTCTTTCTTTACTTAACAATTCTCTCTCACTCTCTCAGACCTCCCATTCCCAGTGATCCGCTATCTATGCTCGATCCGTTAAACAAATTAAACAAATTTATCATCAGACAGCAATGTGGAGTCAAACCCAGGACATTTAATAGTCACCGCAGTAAATCAGTTTATACAAATAAATTATATATATAATAAATAAATACAAATATGAATAAATATATATATATATATATGAAGATACAAATCTAGGGGGAAAAAAAGTCAGTTAAAAGAAATACTTCAATTAATAGGTAGGTTAAAAATAAATAAGTTAAGGAAATACATAAATTAAAACACAGTGAATAATCTTAGGGCTACTTCCCTGCAGGTGATGATGTATGATCCCCAGGGAGTCCAAAATAATATTTTCCGCCAAGATCACTATATCCCTGATGCCAATACCTAGGTCTTCTAAGAAGCTCCTAGTTTAGTTTAGTTTATCTGGTATTGTTCCGCGAGACCCAAATCAGAGACCACTCACGGCGATCTCTCTTTCTCCGAAGGTCTCGCGGAATTTTTCCTTAAGGAAAGGGATACATTTTTCATATATTTCCTTTTTTTCCCCTTTACACTCCACCCACCTGATCGAGGTCATTATTTCCGAATTTCACCGTCGGATCCGAGACCAGAATCGTGCCTCCTGTTTTAGAGAATGCTACTATATCATCGTATCTTACCGATCCATCGGTGTCCATACGATAAACCCCATCAAAGCAGGTGAATTCATTTTTTCCCAGAAACTTCATAAATTCTTTTTTGACTCTGTGGTGCCGACGTGTTATAACGAGGGAGTTGTTGGGGCATTTTCCCAGCACCTGGGCTGGTGTTTCAGACTCTCTGACGCATTTGCAACAGAGGGATCCAGCTTCTCCTTGCTCTCCACTGGCTGATGGGACCCCACGTAGGGGTGTGTAGTTTATATTTAATTTCAAGGTGTTCGCCCATTCTGACCCTGAGAGTACCTGCTTCTCGCACACATATCTATTAGCTTTCGGGGTCTCTTTGAAATGGCGAACACCAATACCCTGCCACCTGCAATTGGCCCATTCTTCGAATACATTCTCTCACAACGACTGCCGTACAGCTCTCATACTTCGGTAGCCCTGATCTACGCCCAGTCTATCGGCACAAGCCGCGATTTAAGCACCGTAACTAAATATAGACTGGAATAGGGCATCCAGAATATTCGACAGTCGCTAGGCAATGGACCAGTGCTGTTGGCAGAGAGCCCGATGATGGCCTTGATACTCTTGCGGATATTGATAACAATACCCTCCAATATAGCAGGACGTATCAGGACGTATGGGGCGCAGCCTGGAGAGGGTTAGAAAGGCCCGGGAACAAGTATTGGTTGATAACGTTCATGTTTTGTTCGGGCTTTAGCAAACATGAGCTACTAATTTATCTAAATGATTATTCAGCTTCGTCACCACCTACTCTCCAAATACTAGCCGTCCCCATTCCAAGTATTTAATGGTGTCGTCGGCCTTTCCCGTTTGGATGACATCAGTATTCCCAAGGGACAGCTTTGTCAACCGCAGCTCTCCTTTGTCCATTATGATAACCAGAGCATTTGATTAGCAGAGCTGCGATCAGCTTTAAGGTCAGGTGACACGCCTCTCGCCTCCAGTGAGCTCACTATATGTCCATGACCAACGTTGTCAAAAGCGCCAACAACATCGAGCAAAAACCATCGCACAATCTTTTTCCTATTCTTAGCATTGTTTATGATGGCGTCGATGATTTTGGCGCTTACATGTGTTCCCGGGAGACCTTTGATGAAGGTGATCTGCTTTATCAATTCAGAATCTTATTACCAGACACGAGAACCAATTCACCTGCATGGAGGACCCATTAAAAAACTATATCAACGGCATATACTGAATCTCCTAGTTTAAAAATATGGAAACTATAATATCAAATACTGGGTAAAAACAAAAGTAATTATAAAAAATAATTATTAAGATATAAAAAATATTATAACACTATAAATAAATAAATTGTTAAAACTATGCGAGTCATTAAGCTACATTATAAATCCTAACATTTAAAATATATGAATATGATAAAAAATGTGGTCCAGGGGCATCGCTCCGGCCAGCACCTGCACCGCCTCATGTGACACCGTTCTGTATGTCTTCGTGGCCCTCAGCAGAGCCAATCTCTGTATGTTGGCCAGTCTTCTCTTCTGTGCCTGCGTGAGGTTTCGGCTCTAGGCAGGGGATGAATATCTCAGAATACCCAAGATCACACCTTTATATATGGTCATCGTTGCAGGGTATCTGAGGCCCCAAAATGCACCCCCTATCCCTGTCCTTATCCTCACACCAAGATATGTCACCTCCTCACTCGGTCCAACCCTCTCTCCTTGGATATCCAGGGTGATATGATGAGTCCTGTCTGTGGAGCCTCTTATAAGTATGGCCTGAGTCTTGGCTGCTGCCATACTCAACTTCCTCCTCTCGCACCACTCTCCTACGAGACTGGCACACCTCTCCGCTTCTGTTTTTAATCTGAATCTGCTGTTCTTGGCCACGATGACTGCCAGTTCATCTACGTAAGCCGTGGAAAGGAACCTCTTGTCCTCTAGTTCCCCCAGCAATTCATCGAATACCAGCTTCCACAGAACTGGTCCTAGGACCGAACCCTGGGGACATCCTCTTTCGATTTTTCTCTCGAACTCATATAGGGTGTTTTTTTAAGCCCGATAGAACTTGAAGTTGTAAAAAATAACACAAAAAATTAAATTGTAATCAAAATTTTTTTTTTATTCGAAAGATCAATACGTGACATTAACATTTGAAAATGATT
>NW_027105031.1:311583-316662 GCF_000696795.3 Halyomorpha halys
TTCGAATAAAAAAAAAATTTTGATTACAATTTAATTTTTTGTGTTATTTTTTACAATTTCAAGTTCTATCGGGCTTAAAAAAACACCCTATAGTAGTTACCCCTGATCCTGACACTCCTGTTATTGAGGTAATTACCTACGAGGGAGGTGCACCCCCTGGTGCACTACACGGGGCCACCAATCGCTGTCGAAGGCGGAAGAGATGTCAAACATGATCAATAAACATATTTCTTCGCCCTCTCCTCCACGTCCTTACGCTCTCTCAGCAGCGCATCCTTAGTTCTCCTGCCACGGGTTGAGCCAAACTGCCGTGGATGACTTGCAGCACTTAGGATTGGTCTAAGGCTGTGGACGATCATGTGCTCCAGAACCTTACTAGCTACTGGGAGGTTAGGTGATTATTGAGCGACTGTGCTTTCTTTTACGTGTACGGCTAGCTTGCATTATTTTCTTGGGTTCTCTCTTGGTACTCCTGATCATTTTGTTCCGTACGTAGTCTCATCTTGTTTTTATTACAGCTTTTTTTTTCTTTTTTAAGGTAATCCACAGCGAACATGATGTTGGCTTAGTTATCTATAGGTGATCAACCTATTAAAATGGGGGGTGGGAGGGGGGGTGAAGTTATTCATTTTGGAACAGGCACTTAATGAAAAAAGTAACCGCCCAGGCCAGATTCAAACCGGCGCCGACCGCAGATCTCAGACTGATAGATCTAACCTCTGAGCTAGAGACGGCCCTATTACAGCTTTACGTAGGAATTTAATCTCTTCACCAATGATTCAACTGACATGTTTATCTAGCTTTCTTTTTTGTAGGTAAGGATTTGAAAGTAAATAGCTTTTTAAATATTCATCTTTACATTTCTTCTTCCTTTACAGTGTCCAACTAAATTATTAATAATTAATTATTGTAAGTATTATCTGAATTCTATTAGCATTTCTCCATGCTATGTGTCCGCTCATAGCTCACCCATTAATATGATGAATAAGAGATAACTTATGCTGTATTCTTATGTGACTCTTTTGTCAAGTGGAAGTGGTTTAGATTCCTAGCTGTTCATCCTTACGAATCCATTTCTATATGTACATTTTATTACTGTCAGCAAATCTGTTGGTACATGTTATGTAGCGAGGGTATTACATATCTTATTTGTAGTTTCAGCACCTTTGCTGCTTTTTTTTTTTTTTTTTACCAGAAAAGCCAAATTAATCGAACTAGTTGTAAAAGCTTCAAAATTATGGGATCATCTAAGTTCAGCGTGTGTAAGGAACGAATATCACCATTCTACTTCAGTAATTTTCCAAATTATGTTTTTGATAGAGCTTTTTTTATAAGATAACGAATTCGAATCTATTAATCAATGAAAGTTTGATTGTTTTAAAAACTCGTAGTATGAACAGTTATTTATGCTCGTGAGATTGTTTTCAACATGCACTATGATCCTGGCTACATATTTATGTACAAAACTTAGTAAAAGATTGTTGTATATTATGAATGCATCATCTACAAGCAGTGGAGTAGCCTGGGTGTAGCCGCCCAGGGCGGAGGAAAATTTTGCTGCCCCCTTATTTAGGCATTTCAATTAAAAATACTGGAATACACAATGATTTTAAAGAACCTTTGAGCAAGAACAATCATATTTATAGCTTATTGTATAAATTACAAATAAAAAAAGGCATGAAATAAATTTTCAGTTCTCAAACTTTTACAAGATATTGTTTTTTTAAAATTTTTCTGCCCTCCATAAAGTGTCCCCCGGAGCGGGCTACTTCCCCCTCTCTAAAAGTAGGGGATCATTATCACAAACTAAAGAAATGATAACAATGTTCAACATAAAATTTTAACTCTAAGAGTTCTAGATGTCAATTTAGATTAATTACTTGATTAATTGTATATAACTAATTAAAGTAAAATTATTTCACTGGATAAAGTTTGCTTTTGTTGAAACTTGGACGATATTTTGAATATTGTAGAAACGTTCGCACATGTTTGAATTGTTACTAGATAAAACTGAGACTAAGCCCTTGACAGAATAGCTTTTCTTATTATTTTTAAATCTTTTTTATATACACCTACTCAAACTGGTAGTTATTTTATCATTGCATATTTAAAATATGTTCCGAAAGTTATTTGTTTTAATTAGTTCAAATATATATACCTGTTGTTGCCACAGTGTCAAAACCAGTATAAGCATAAAAGCAAGTCGCGGCACCTTCCATGACACTTGAAAAACCAAAAGGCATGAAGCCACCTTTGCCAGCATGTGGGCTCTCTGTTCCATCAAGTGTCCAGTTGCTAAAATTAACGTGAACTATTCCGATGATGACCAACATAATTATTGTTACCATGTTGATAACAACAAATGTATTATTTATCATTGTCGATTCTTTGACGCCGATGCTTACGATAGCTGAAAATGTAAATATTAAATGATAATTTTTATTGAATAGTTCCTCAAAGAATTGTTTTGTTAAGGATATATGAGAGTTAAGAACGGTAGCTCTGGTGATAATACACAGACATACCTGAAAAAACGACCATGATAATAAAAGATAAAAAGTCTGGATAAGTTGATATAAACTGAATGTCCATTCCAAAATGTTTTCTTTCCCAGCTTGCAATACTGCCACTAAACATAGAATCAATGTAAGCACTCATTCCTCGAGCCAGGCATGCTGTACCTGAAATAATAATCATCAAGAACTCATTTGTTTATCATTTAACAATATGTAATTATTTGATGTATATATTATATTTGAAATATTATAACGGAAAGAGTTGGAGCGGGGAGAGATGAGAGAAAATAATCCTGAATTAGAATCTTTTGCAGCAAGACAACCATCTTGTTGGTAATTCTTTGCTGTTGCCTTAGATATATTTAAAACATTATTACACTCTACAACATACCATTGGTTGAAAGATTGAGAATGTTTATAATTAGATTAAAATAAATTAACACTTAAATATAAACACACACTAACTTAAATATAATCTATTTACCTATGACGAATTCAAGGCATAAATTCCACCCCAGGATGAATGCAACGAACTCTCCAACAGTTATATAGCAATATGCGTATGCTGAACCAGTCCCTGGAGTTCGACCAGCAAATTCAGCGTAACATAGAGCTGTCAAATTAATGTTTACTATTATTGAAATAATAATAAGGATATATTTTTAGTAGATAGTTTAATAACAATAATAAATGTTTACGATGTCTTATGGCTCAAAAGAATATATTAAATTTTAGAAGGAAACAGAAAACATCGACATCATTCTACAAAAATTTAAGTAGCATTTTACAGAATAGAAAATTTGTAAATAGTTATTTTGTAGTTGTATTAGAGTCATGGCCGGATTCTCCACTTAAATGTTGAATCTTTGTTGCTAGCGTCCTCGACCAACCTCCACTGGCTTTTAATACAAGAGGTACAATTAAGAGAGAAGCGCCGGGATCTTCAGGTTTCCTGCCTTTTCCTTCTCATTCGAGAGCATAAGCTTGTTTCGGAGTTTGCTTGGCGGAATATTACATTTAGAAATTAATGTGTTTAAATTTTATTTTACTTTAAGTTTAATTTTGTTGATTTTTTTTATATTTATTATTTTGTTCTAATAAATTATGAGTGCTCTATTGTACTTGTCTAAAAATTTATGATAGAATTTAATATTACACAACATAGAAAAAAAGACTGCAAAAAAATTAATATTAAAATGATAATAATTGAATATGTAAAAAACGCTGCAAATATGACAGCGATATGGGATACGGGTGGGTGCCATACTATTGACCTTAGAAGTACTATGAAAATATCTGTGCTAATTAACTTATGTGTGTACATGCAGGGTCGTAGCAAGGGTCTTCGCCGGTCTTCATAGCAAGTTTGAAACTGGGAGAGGAGAGGGGTCTGAACATTTTTTTTAGAATTTCTGTAACATTGTTTCTTGATTTAATATAAAAATACTGTTGTTATAATGGAAAAGCTAACCCTCAAGTTGAAAATGTCAAGCCTAAAAAAAGGGGGTTTTTCCTTGGTTAATTTTGCCTCTTCTTTATACTTGCATCCTTGATGGGGGCACATCTTAGCAGGGCCTAGCTACGGCCCTGTATACACACATGTTTAACATCACTCACCTGCAAGAGTGCAGGCTACACCTGCGAAAAGGAAAGACAATATCATCGCCGGGCCGACCTTGGTTGCTAGTTCCCCTGCCATGATGTACACTCCCATGCCCAGCATGGAACCAAGACCGAGGAAGACCAAATCATGGAAACGTAAGATTCTTCTAAGGCCACTATCTTCTACGTAGACAAATTCTTTCTTTCGGGTCAGTGCCTCGATTAGATCGGACTGAAAAATGGCAACATATAAAAAATGATTATAAAACTTTATCAATGCATTGTTAATATACGACAAAAAACATATTACCAGTACCTTTTAACCATATTAATATAAATTAAATCTATGCAATTTTAAACGTTTATTTTGGTATGAGATGGATATAGATCTTAAGTATTACCTAGTTTGTGACCTACTACTTAATAATAACTTTAATTAAATGTGTAACATTGG
The DNA here is from genome assembly GCF_000696795.3 of Halyomorpha halys. Classification (NCBI taxonomy): domain Eukaryota; kingdom Metazoa; phylum Arthropoda; class Insecta; order Hemiptera; family Pentatomidae; genus Halyomorpha; species Halyomorpha halys. Next base: position 316,156 of record NW_027105031.1, read on the forward strand.
TTTTAAAATTATATTCAGATAATTCGTCTTCTTTTCCTTCCTTGTTTATGCCTCTCAGCCTGTTGATGTTACGCGACCCAGGTACCCCAACGTCTTCATTGAATCTTGTTGTTCTTTTTCTGTTGGTCTTCGAGCGGGAGCCGAGACCAAAAACTTTGTCCAATTTTAAGAAAGTTTTTGATTGTGTGAATGGAAAGTATTCCCATCATAGACCGGAAATATGAACTTCTGTCACCTTAATCGGTTGCAATAGAATTTTTAAATGTCGAATATGACAATTTTTATTTTTGTTAGGTAATAATTCAATTTTCTAAATTTTGTTTTAAACTACATAACAGGTAAAATAGATGTCCTCAGAGAGTAGTTGTTATAGTAAGTTAGGCGCGCGCCCTCGAAAGCTCATTACATTCTAGAAAACTTTTGAAAAAAGATATTCACTAATTTTTCATTCATTGCTCCATAATGTTCAAACTACTTACTGCACAAAAATATCAACTACAAATTTAT
>NW_027105031.1:317492-321498 GCF_000696795.3 Halyomorpha halys
CAATTTCGACACCATTCTTCGAGGATTGTGATATGGGACTGGAGAGTTTGGGATGTCAAAAAGGTACTTTTTTACTGGATAGTGAACATTTAATTTTTTTTTATTTATTGATATTTACAACTGTACATAAAATACAAAAAGTAAATTTGAAGTAAGATAATAATGATATAGGCATGTAGAGAAACTAACCATTGGTAGCAAACATAAAACATTTTTACTTACATTCTAATACATTACATTTTCTTACAATATAAGGTCTAGAGGCCATCTTCTTTTCAGACGCCTCAGGGGATTGTCAGGAATGAATGAGGAAGCAAGGTTAGAAATTAATGGGTAGGGTGTTTAGGGAGTTAATGTTGTTCCCTAGTGGTTAGGGAGTTTGTAATGGAAGGATTGATATCTGGTTTGGCAGATCAGTTACATAAGGAACATTAAGGTCTTTATGGATGATTTTATTTGTGACAAAGTAAGAAGCATTAAGGATTGGATACGAGGGGAATACGAAGGTTTAGTGAAGTTCCAAAGCTCATCTCCGTTGTTCTGATAGACCTTTTTTAGTTTTTCTAGTAAAGTTTAGACCGTTTATCTAGTAAGTGCTGTAATAGTCGAAATCGACATGCAGTTTCCTGTCTTTTCAGTCTTGTGTGAGGATTCCAAGCTAGTCGTTTGTCCAGATGTAGTCGATGGTAGCGGATCTGTCCTACAGGTTTAAGAGCATCAAAGTCCTGCAAAAGGTGATATGATGGAGTTGGTGGGGATTTATTTTTATCCTCCAATTTCGGCACCATTCTTCGAGGGTTGTGATATGGGACTGGAGAGTTTGGAATACAATCAAAGGGCTATTATTAACTGCGAGCATACAAGTGTCATCAGCATACTTGGTGAGGATAGTGTTAGGATTGGTTGGGATGTCAGCTCTCCTAGTCACATTAACTGTCTTTCACAAGTCCCTTATCCATACCCTCATTATCAAAATCTATTTGATATCACTTCAATCCTATCATCCTTTCTAAGAGATCTTCACAGCCCCTGTAGCTCGCTGGGTGGTCTTTTTCACATAGATTACATTCTGCCTGTTCGTCTCTTGCTCATCTGGCAGGTGTTTTTGGACACATGCAGCACATTTAACGCACCTGACCTAGTGATGGCAATAGGTCTTAGTATACCCAAAGTGTTGACACCTGGTGCACTGTACAATGATTGGTTTTTGTTTTGACTCCTCAAATTTGACAGTTGAATAAATAAATAATAAATGAATTATTTCGGGCTGGTTCTAAACCAATTAAAAATAAAGGAAGAGGATATTTGTCAGTTGGGTGCAGAACGCCCGATAGATATATTCTTAACATTGTTGAATGGAGACCCCTTAAAACCTCTTTGTATGCCATTTCTTGTTTCAGCTGGTAACAACGAAAATCATAATTTTTGTCGGTCAAATAATTGACAAGTTTTTGCAGTTTTCCTTGGTGGTAGTGTTTATCTTAATATCTTTGACACGAGAAATTTGGCTGTCCGATCAAGTCAGCAATTTCTTGACCAAATTATATAACATTTTCAATTCTAGAGACGAAGATTGGAGGTGGCTTTGGATCTGAAAATCAATGATGTTCTAGATTGCTATTAGGTGAATAGGTTGGGAGCAGTAGAATTATTGCTGGTTGAGGTGGTAGATGTTGTTAGCTCTAGTTTCGTGGCTGCAGTGTTTTTACTGAAAGTTTTGGATTGTTTCAGCAGGATTTTTTAACTTAGCACCTTATTATTTTTTTTTTTTGGTCGGACGAATTGCTCGCTGACCCAGAGACAGCGTTTGTGTGGCGCATTTGAAGAGTACACCTCATTAAATATCGCGAGTCTGTTTCGCTCTGTTCAGAAATTGGAGTCTATCCCTCTGAGTTTTCACAAGACATATTCATGTCCGAATTCATTTTATGAATTAGGATTATATATAAATATTTTTTTCCAAATCACTAACGTAAAAAATATTCTAAGAAAATAGGCTATTCAAAAAAAATATTAAATAAAACATTTCTGAAAATAAATAAAATGAAATGTTTCTGGAGAGAAAAAAAAAGTCTTTAGATTCAAACTCGCGACCCAATGGAGACTGGAGTACACATTTTTTTTTCCGAACCCTCTAAAGCAGAAATAAAAAGTGAATTAGTAAGTGCACTGGAGTACACTGCACCTTGACCGTGAAATATATAGTATTAAGATAAGATCCCTTAGGAGGAATTAACGGCCACTTGTTCGATCAACGTCAATTATAATTTGCCAATGGTTAATGAATAGTCTGACAATTCCACTGAATGAGAATATAAAAATGTTCAACTGTTTATTAAATCACGCTGTACGTGTACTTTTGCTAAAATTTATACCTCGGAAAATAAGAAATGTAAAACATCATCCTGTATTTTTTTTCTTAGTTCAATTGTTTTTTTATTACAAACATATGACTTCATTGTACTATCATTTTGAAGCCATTCATATCTGTAGACAGAGAGGATGAGATAAAAAGTCTGAGAAAATGAGATACAAGCATTATTATAATCCATTTCTCGTGACTGGAGAATTCGGGTTAATAAACCTCGTGAACTGCGGTGGCATCCTCACTTCAAAGGACCTCCACAGCTTTCAACATCAAATAAGCAAAAAGTAGTGGATCCCCTTACAGAAGAAATGCCGCCAACCCGTAGTTCACGCGATTTTGTATCCTCATCTCGTGGAATAGGATATACTATATCGGGTGTTTCAGGGTTAAGTAGCTAAACTGAAAATATAAACTAAGGACCTCAAAACAAGAAAAAAATTACATAGAAAAATATATCCGCTAACGCTTTGTTTAGGAGATATTCATACCTAAAGATTTTTATTGTTATGAATTATTTATATTATATGAAATAAATAAAACTTATTTATTTGTTCTAACTACTTTATTAATTAAATTTAAACATTAAGATTCATATTAAATGTTGTTCAAAGTGAAGGTATGTCCGCAAATGCTTTGTTTCGGAGATGGATTTGATAGGATACTAGTATGGCCTTTTATCCCTGACTGTATAAAAACTATTGGCAACATAAGGATTAATACTATTTGAAATTAACATTGGGAACTGTCAATAACATTTATCAGTTTGTAAGGGGCTTTGGCGGAGTACTCATCATTATGCCTTCAATTTATACTAATGGTGAATATAGTGTTCGTGTAAAATACGGGTTTTTTGCAATGGTAAAGATAATGCATGCAAATAGTTATCCTGGACATTACGGAAGAAGTCCACGACAATGGCTAAATGTTAATTATCCCAATCAATGGATTGGTCGTGCAGGACCAGTGGCTTGGCACGCTCTCCAGACCTGACACCACTCGATTTTTTTGTTTGGGGCGATATTAAACAAAAACTCTATGCAAGGCCGGTCAATGATCTTAATTCCTTACGAAAAAGGATAATTGAGTGAAACAATAACACATATCCAGTGCTGTTCTGCCACTGCTGCTGTTGAAGAAAGATGCTTGTCTTAATGCTCATGGAAATCTCTTTGAACAACGTTTAATATGAATTGAATATTTATGTTTAATTAATAAAGTAGTTGGAATAAATAAATAAGTTTCATTAATTTCATATAACGTGAATAATTCATAACAATGAAAATCTTTAAGTGTGAATATGTCCTAAACAAAGCATGCGGATATATATCTTCAGAGGATTTTTTTTTCTTCTTTTTTGGTTCTTATTTCATATTTTCAGATTGGCCACCACACACTGAAACTCCCTGTATAATAGAGTTTACGAGGATTGTTCATAAATTGGTGGGGGGAGCTACAGACAGTCAGCTTTTTTTTTTTTTCCGAACCCTCTAAAACAGAAATAAAATGTGAGTTAGTAGTGCATTACTGTGTAGAAAGAAAAAGTAATTCGTGTTGTGTCTTACCTTTTACTACCTTTGGTATTTAAAGGTTACCTGTTATATTTAATTTTACATATGAGCTGTAACTATTTGAGTCCGG
>NW_027105031.1:322084-324148 GCF_000696795.3 Halyomorpha halys
AATTTTATTATGAAATTTTGGTATTCGCAGCTGGGATTTTATTTTTAGACATGTCCATATCAGGCACTTTATTGATCTGAAACACAACGACGGACTAATCTCTAAAAATTAATAATCTACTAGGTTTTTATATGATGTTCTAAATTTCTGCGAAGAAAACACTCATTAATATTTTTTTTAAAGAGAACTACTAAATTAATCCTTGATAATTTGAAGGAATGTTGCTTTGAAATGGGTCTTCTTTTATTTTGGAGTACTACGCAGAGTAGTTAAAGTATTATTTTTAAAAATATAATACTTGAATGATTATTATTAATTCATATTTAATACCTTAAAAATATTACAAATATCGATAATAATAATACTTAGTAAATGCATATATTTTTAAATAATACCTTTTGCTGTTTTCTTATTTATTACTGTTACTCTAAAATATAGTATTCTTGAATGGATATAGACTCATTGCATAGTGATTTTAATTATTGACAACGTTTAATTCAAGAGGTTTAAGAAAAAATAAATAAAAAACTACACATTACAAATTCTTTTTCGAGTTTTATTCTGATCAAAATTTGTAAAACAAACTATATCATACTAAAGGAAGTTTCAGTCACTGGAGGAATTCTCCGGTAGCTTACTAACTTGACTGTATCTCCTCAATATGACGTCTGCTTACTCAATCGGAATCCTCTCAATTTCATTTTTATTATATATTCTCGTAAATAAAGGTAAGGTGGAAGGTTATCCGTGATGCCAGATATATTGTCACCCAAATTTCAGAAACCCTAACGTTTTTCACCAGGGCTATCACTCAGACTAAAATTATTCATTTACTAAGTAATATTACGACCATCACTCCTCCACGGTGTACCACTACTACATTTCTTATACCCAACAGCCATAAAATCACTACAATACCAGAACAGCACACTACAGAAGATATGCCGTGGAACATCTCTAGAAAGACGTAACATGAAGCACATTCATAACGAACTACAGTTAGAAACTGTACAACAACACATCACACGGAGACACATTAAACTCTTTGACAGTCTCCCTGCTTCCTTCAATCCAGTATTCCAGTTTATCACTCCATCCCCCCTTCCTGCGAGGTGGCAGGGCAGGAAAGGTTCCAAAAACCCTATCAACATCACCTTATAACTACATCTTTTGATGCACCCCTTTCAACCTCCCCCACTTTTCTTTTTCGACTTCTGACTGTTTTCTTATTATTTTACCATTTTTGTCTTTATTAAGTAATGTTTTTATTTTTCTATCATCATCTCGATACAACAAGAGGAGGCCCTTCACCTCCGGATTTAAAAAATAGTACCATTTAGAATGGATATTTCATTAATAACAAATAAACATTAGAGGTAACCTTAAAATACCAAAGGTAGTAAAAGGTAATATACAACACGATTTATTCCTTTTTCACATAATAAAGCATTCACTAATTAATTGTTTTTTTCTGTTTTAGAGGGATCGGGGGGGGGGGAAATCCTAACGTTACATTAACTAATGATCCATCTATTCTTACATCCTCTTAAGCAATCTGAGAACACTTGGAGGAAGGAGGAAAAAAATTAACGCATTGAAGACTTCTTTTTTGGCTACAGTCTACGTAAAAGTATTGCTGACTAAAAAACTAATCTGAAACGAAGTACTTGAAAAACGTCTTGTAGCATTGTCTGGAATAACAAAAGTATAGAATATTAAAAAAATTCAATCTTTCAATTCAGTTCTAAAATTATAACTATACAATACTAAATTATTACTTTATAACCTTGAGATTCTTATTTGCCTTAGATCGTTTCAATAATTTTGGCGACAGCCTATTAATTCCTATCCTCTGATTCAAGCAGTATCTATTTTCACTAGCCTTATAGTCCTCCCAGAAAATTATAGAGGCGCAAGCCAATAATTTTTAATTATTATTATTATTTTTTAGATTTATAGTTTTTCCCATTGCTACGATTTAGTTACTGCTTTAACAGATGTCAAATTACAAACACGATTTACTTGTTTTACAAATTCTGCTTAGTTACTAGCACGTGTATAACT
>NW_027105031.1:325928-326335 GCF_000696795.3 Halyomorpha halys
TAACTGTGATAAAATATAAATCAGTTTAAAAATGATCGTAAATCTTATGTATTAGACATAATTAATCATAACCTTAATAATCTTTATTTTAAACAAATTTTGTTTGATAATACTACAAAAGATTAAGTGTCTCATAAACCTGCCACCGCATTAATTGTGACCGTAAAAACCGATAACAGAAAAACAAGTTGCAATAATCTTTCAAGGATACTGTCATTTAATTTTGACATGCCATAAACCTACCACAGCTTTACTAACATTTGGAATACAGTGTAAAAACGCAATAACGACTCTCAAGAGGTTTTTATATACTGTTTTTGGTAAACTGATCTACTGCTGTGACTATGAATGATGGTCTGATCTCACATTGCCGTATAATATTTAATTTGTTTAGCGGGTCACTGAAG
>NW_027105031.1:326927-349895 GCF_000696795.3 Halyomorpha halys
AACTTAATATTTTCATTCCACAATTGGCATATAAAGATTTCACCACTAACATCAGTAGTAAAATTTTATAAAATCAGGTTTTTTCGAAAATGTGGTATTCCAACTATTGTGTGCTGAGTTTTAAACTCTTGAAATCAACAGTATGTGCAAATGCTATAAGTGTATATAATCATCTATACCTATAAATCAGCGGGAGAAGGAGTCTCGTCCCAAAGACGGTTTAATTCTCTGATTAAATAATAACAAAACTTAAATTGATCGCTTAGCTATAAACTTTTTATTATTTCAATTATCTAACATATCGGTCCTGAAACCATTATCAAGGAGGCAACCTCATTTTGGATTTGTCCTAATGTATTAAAAAACGTTATACATTACAGGCTAATTTCCTATGTCAAACGTTTAAAATTTATCATATAACTATTAACATATCATTTTAATATTAACAATTAGTTGCGAAATTAAGTAGTTAAATTAAATTTATATGTTTTTGTTGTTTGACATGGGAATTGACTTGTAATGCAAAACGTTTCTTAACGAATTGTGACAAATTAATAATGAGGTTGTCTCCTTGGTAATGGCCTAAGGGCCAAAACGTTGGCGAATTGAGATAAACTTAGTTGAGAATTAAGAGATCAATTGAAATTTGTGTTATTATTGAAATTAACCACTCTCAAACAATTAATTAAATAATATATTAAATTAGAAAACTACTGATATATTAATTTAATTCCACTTCATTTCAATAAAAAACTTGGAATGTAGCCGATCAAAAAGCCTTCTCTGCAATGCATCCCACATGTGCTCAATGGGATTGAGATCTGGAGACAATATGGGAAGTGGCAAATGTGAAATACCCAGAGTTTTAAGGCATTCATGAAAAACTCTTGAATCTCTTCATGAAGTCACAGATTGTCGTAAAGAAAACGGAAGTCAGGTTCAATTATTGCTCTGCTACGAGAGATGTACTCTCCTACAATCATTTTTACATGACTAAATGCAGTAAAATTAAACTCCATCCACTATATGGAGTACCACCCTCTTGAATAGGTGTCGGTCTTTACCGGTACACTCCCAACTCCAAACTACACTGCAGCATTGCATTCTTCTCCTGTCTTCGGTTGACTCTTGGGCGCCGACAATTGCTGTAAACAAAGAAACGAGACACATTTGAACATACAGCACTACAATGAGTATGCTTATTTAGGCGCTCGCTGTACCATTATCTGCGGAATCGCTGGTGGTGACACTCTATTGCTGCAGGTCGTCTTAAAGAGGCAAACGATGTTAGACCTACTTCCCACAAATGACAGCGAATGGCTTATGTCGATATGGATCGTAGCTGAACATGCGACACTTTATTTATGATCTGTTGGGCACTATAAAAGTATTGAGTCTTGCAGTAATAACAATGTATCTCTAACTCTTAGGTTTGGTGGGAAGCGATAGCGGCGTTAGTTCTGGTGGTCCCTGATAGATAGCGTCGCTATATAACTCCCCCTTCTAGAAGACGAATCTCTAGCTCCATTCTCTACCTGGGGGTCACATTGGATAGGCACCTCACCTTCTCCAGTCACGTTTGGGAGAGACTTAAGCTGGCCCGCCAGAAGAGCTACAGTCTCTACCATCTCCTAAAGTCGCCACAACTCTCATTAAGGCTGAACCTGCAAATCTATAAGGCCATAATACGACCAACTCTGCTCTATGGTGCACCACTGCTGCGTCACCTCTACCGATCAACGCTTGAGAAGCTGCAGATTTATCAGAACTCCGTCCTCCGGCGAATCGTCCGTGGAACTACCCTACAGAGGGCAAAAAACACCACCATCCACCAGGAACTCCAGCTACCCTCTGTGTATATAGGCCGAAGGCACATCAAATTTTTTGATGGGCTGAAGACTTGTGCCAATCCGCTCTTCAGAGATATCGCCCCTCCACCAAGACCTGGGAGGTGGCAAAGCACTGTCCCCTTGGTAGACGTCCTCGCCGAGGGAAGGACTTCGGGCTCTGCAGCTTGAAGTCATCACACCATCACCACCAGCCGGAATGTCCCTCACATTCTCTGTAAGCCCCCGGCTATAGAGCCACAAAATGTAAAAACCGCCTTCAGCGGACTATGTTTTCTGCCTATATTATAATGCCGTAAGGCAAAACAAGAAAATTGTAAATACATGTATTATATATTATTTTTTATAATCCGTATTATATATATATTTATCAATAAAGAGGTTTTTAAAATAATAAAAAAAAAAAAGACGGAGTCTCAGAAGATTCTGTGACGACCAAATTGGTGGACCGATCCTTATGTAGGGCGTCTTGCCGGTTCATGATACGGCTTGATCATGAGTTTCATGATTTTAGGTGTTTGGGTTCTGGTGGTCATCTTTAAAGTTGGAAAATATGTGAATTTCTCGTTGCTGGCTGTTCTGATCTCGAGGATGTATGGCGGATCCTCCAACGAAGTTACCATCAGCATCTCCATCAACCCGACTGTATCCATTATTTCCCTTAGTAAATGACCAAGAATAAGGAATAATTCCAGCGGTATTAGTCTGTACCATTCCAAGATGAAAACTTGAATGACCTGGAGTTTTTTTTATAACCCTAAAGGAAGGTTTTGGCGGCTAGTAATTACAGTTATAGACCAGTAGGTAACGGTGTCGCTACATATCTGTCATTCCTTCGTATCGTAATTAAGTGGAGGCATCATTAAGTGGAACATCAGATACGGAGCATGCGCGTAGGCCAGATTTTCCCCTCCCAAAACTTGTACTCAGCATCCTCCGAACAGCCAGAAGTGGTTGTTGGAACAGACTTTGGATACATTTCTATAGATTCAGATTGATTCTACAGATTCTATAGATTGAAATTAAGGAAAGTCGAAAACCTGTTTTTTTATACAAAGACTATTCATCATGTTGACTATCCTTTAGTTATTCCTTAATTTAAACTAAAGAATAGTTTAATTTTTATGTTTACCGATAAATAAGGGAATTCTGTACAAATTAACAAAAGTAGGGTGTTTTAATGAAACCAAATAAAACTAAATATGTCATAAATATACCTATTCATTTTTAAGCCGTTTAAATTGTTATTTTAGGGTGCAGATGGTTCTTTAGATGTAACAGTCTAGATGTAAAGTTGCAAAGATTATTGACTGCCTTGCATTTCCAGAAGATGACCTTTGTTGAATGGTAGCGATAGTATGTTTCAATTTATATGAGAAGGAGATGGCAGCTCAGGATAGTAGTTTCGGAAAAATTTTTAGATTATTCCTGACTGCGATTATTTTATGATAATTATGTCTTAATTTAAATTTTGAATATATTTTTCTTATACATAATCCAAAAAAATCTCTTTCATTTTGTTTTAATACTTTATTAAAATTATAAATTTTATACAATTTTTATAATATCCTTATTTTTTTAAATACGTACTATATATTTTTCATTAAAAAAAAATATTGTTAAAACTTTTATTTATTAATTTACTCGTAATTTAGTCACTTAAAAATAAATTAATCACTTCTCTAATTATCTCCACTTCGATCTCCCATTCGTCTCAGGGCGGGCTCGGGGTCTGGTTTTGATTGAATATATTATGATATATTAGCTGTGGATTTACTCTGGATTTTTACCGCTGTTCAATCATCCTCAATCCAGAGCTTAGCTGTACCATTGGGATTGGAGGTGAACCTGGCAGCTGAACTTGAATGCTTACCTCACCTTCCATAATTATTGATTGTTAAGAAACAGGTCTTTCCTAACAAGTACTTAACCCATGAATAATAAGCAAACACTTTTTTTTTTTTTATTGTTTTGTTCAACACATCGTTTCTAGTAGGTAAATAAATGATCAATCAAGTCAATGCTCATCAATTTAACATGCAAGCTTCCGTACATCTTTTATTGAGTTAAATTTATAGGTCGAGTGTTCGAAAAAATCACTTATAACGAATTGTAAAAGATAATAATCAATTGCGAATTTATGAAAAAAAAAATCATTACGTGTGCGGTATTTTCACCTTCCCCAGACATCTTATCTTAAACCAGTTAATTCTTTTGGTCCTTTATTGGATGGATTAACTTAATCTTTGTTTGCAATTTCTAAAAAGATGTTTGTCACATTTATCTCGCTAAGGGTGTTTTTTTTATCATACACGTTTCATATATCTATATGTTTGAAGAGTCATTAAGGTTCTTTGGTTTTAGATAATTAATTTGGGTTTCTTTGGTTACTAACGTTAGGAGTAGTCACAAAAATTATCTTGAGATATATAATATGTTACGTAGACACGAAACAAAAAAATTATCTCTGTTACTCCTCTTCACAGTAAAGAAAAAAATTAGGCAATGCCTTAGAACTATAATGTATCTATGAGGTGTATTGATATATTTTTTTGAGGACTTGATATGAAATTTGGTAGGTCATATTTGTGGTCAATGAAGTTACTTTTGGTACTAAAGTCGACCTTGTAACACCTTCGAGTTCTTTTTTTCATTATTTTTAATGAAGTGTTCTGAAAGAGAATATAATTTTAAAATGATTTTATGCCTTTGATTTTTCTGATCGGACATATCCTCAAAGTATGTCATCAAAAACCGCAAAGAGGTTTTTTTGTGATTCGCGGGTAAATTGTGCAAAATCGAACCAACTTAAGGAACAAACTTACCATATAATTAAATTTCCAATTAAAATCCTCAACCATTTTTGATATGTCATTATGACTGGCCTTTCAGTATCCTCGGATATTCAAATTATATTGACGTATTCAAATATTTTCTGCACTATTTATCTGACATGTGGTGGAGGGGGAGGGGAGAGGAAGAGGGGCCACCCTAGAGGTATTCATCCTTTACTAACCAAACAGATTGGGAGGGTCGTGTTTTTATGCCATGGGACCGCAACAAAATAAATGTCCATCGCCTCTTCGTTTCTGATTTTTATTTCAAGAGTTGGCTCTTAGGGCTACATGCCAGCTTTTCCACGTCCTGCATAAGGTTTAGAAGTTATTCCTTAAGCTTGTTCTAGATATTCCCTCTCGGCATCAAACTTCTACTCCTAAAGTTGACAATATTTCTTTATATAATCAATTGAATTGGTTACTATTTAAGAATAACTTTTAATAAAATATATTTCCTTTCCATAGCATTTTCCTCAATATATAGCACTAAATTTGGCCAGGTTTAATTTAAGTATTATAGTGAAATTACAAATACAAAGCAATATTTAATAACTTAAAAATAATGATTGTAAATACCTACTATAAAAATAAACTAGATGAACTACTGTATTTGTAGTAATCAATATCGTATATTATAATATATATTCATATCAAGTTAAATTTACACATAGATATAACACTATACAGCATTCCTTTAACAAAGCATAGATGCTTGGAATTCACAATGAACAGAAGACTGGACATAGAAATCTTATATGACTATTTTTAAAGAAAGATTTAATCTCCGATTTTCATTGTTTTAGATGGCTGCTTTATCATAAAAACAAATTATGTATAGCAGCCATTTGTAACATACGTAATAAAAAAAAAAATACAAAATCTTTCACGACTCACTCACTGGACAACTAAACCCACTGTTATAAACATTACAGACTGACAAACGTCAGTTTATAACATTAAGGAGACTGAAACTACCACAGAATTCAACAAGAAGACTGAAACTACCACAGAATTCAACAAGAAGACTGAAACTACCACAGAACTCAACAAGAAGACTGAAACTACCACAGAATTCAACAAGAAGATTGAAACTACCACAGAACTCAACAAGAAGACTGAAACTTCAGGACCAGGAATCTACTATATTAAGTCTATCCTAGGAGTGCTTTTTTGGAAGGTTTCATTCTCTATTCTTGTTTCTGTTTTATTCTCTATTCTGTTCCTGAGAATTTGTAAAATTTCACAAATACACAATAATAATAAATAAATGTGGAACAGTGTTAGTCTATTGTTAGTTTACAATGCAAAACTCTAGGTTTTACAACTTGCCTGCAATATACTGGTGATATTTATCCTCATATTAAGACAGGATAAGATAGGATTTGGCAAAATGTGTTCAGCAAAAAATAATCATAATAAGATGTTATTTTTACCTGCTCTTAAATAGGATTCCGAGATAAATAGGAAGTTTTAGTTATAATACACTGGGTTATGATTTTTTTTATCCGGATTTTATGAGGGGAAAATCCATGTACATGCTGCATCTTATGATGAAGTATTGAAGTGAATAACTGCCAAATTCTATGCAAATAATGGATATATTCGCCGAATATATATCAACTTACCAGCGACAGTTTTTTATATACAAGGAATGTATCAGTATCCAAACCTGTTTTTAAATTGTACAAGTTTAAAGACGAGGTCATTTACGATTGTCATAAGTTAAGGGGTAATGATTATTGTTAATTGTTTGTTGTGCCATTATGGTCCAACAGTCATTTCCTGAAAACAAAGAATGAGAAGTTAATTGCTCAACGATAATTATGGTGGGTGAACGACGTATAAGTGTTCTTGTATAATGTCTATTGTCTAATTTATGCATTTCTCAAAACCAGTTTTATGGAATCTTATCAACTTGTCCATCATCAGTGCTATCTCTTTCAATAGTTGCGATTAGATTTAATCCAAGGCTTCTACAAAGCTCCTCCCTCAAGAAGGGTCTGGTTTCTGCATCATACCTAAAAATATGTTTCATCACCTATTATAAGTTGCAGTCCTTAAGCAACGTTGTTTAAGTCATTCAGCGACTCCTTGTGGTAATTTCTGTATGCCTCAATTTTTGTTGGAAATTCATCAATTTTGAGAACAAATATTTCTGTAATACGTTTCATGTTCCAAATTCCGGAAAATGAAAGAAGAAAAAAATCATGGTATCAGTACATACCCAAAGTTATTATTTATGTTTATCAAATTTTTATTATGCTCGACTTTTATGTTACATTGTGGAATAACTTGTTTATCGTTTACTTATAATTCATTACAGAATAAATAACTGTGCCGTTAGTAAAAAAAACATGTTTTTGTTGCCATTATTATTATTTATGAGTTACTTTTATTAGAATTAGTTATAATGTTAAACCATTGAAAGTTTATTGGTATCTAGTGGTGGGTCCAAAGTCGGCGAAAACGATAAGATGGTGAAAGAGATCATTTTTGAAGGGTAAAATGAGTGATAACCTGTCACCATCAGTAAAAATAATAGTATTAACATAAAATAAAATTAAATAAACAATGATAAGAATAAAAAAATCCATATTATAATTCCATAAATATAATATAATATAAAGTTAGAACTCGTAAATAAACTTATGTGCGGTTAAATACTATGAGCATTTTTACCTATTAAAAAAAAAGGGTTCTTTCCACTTTTCTAGTTGCCATTTAATTTACTAAATTCATATTACGTTCGATCTTGCCTTGCCTTTCTTCTCGCTAATAATGACGAGTTAGCGTTTTTTAATGCTGATTCAAACTTCATTCATAATAAATCATCAATTATGAATAGGTCGGATGTGTGGTTGTTTTCTTAAAAGTTAAATTCTAGATTTAGTTACCGAAGTTTTGTCTTTACTCAGATGAGCTTCAAAACATCTTGTCACTCATCTAGATTATTTTGAAAAGGACTTCAAAAATTTGTATTGACAGTGTCTACTGTATAGCAGCCAGACGAAAACACTTAAGTGGTTTTATATTATCACAATCGACATTTGCGTTTCAGACAAACCGCTGTTACGTTCTTGGAAATATATCTGTTAGTGCAAGAGCCCAACAGGAGAAGAAAGTCATTTATTTCACAGCAATTTTTGATTTTTAGGTAATGATTTCATGATGATTTTGGCAAATATGAAACCTACTATTCCTACGAAGATAAAAGTCATAACCTACTTTATAGCGCATCAAACTAACTTTAATTTGAGTGATAAATGGCATTTGTACGTCTCATGGTTTCTGAGATTAAGATATCTCACAGTATATTTCCTAGCTACTGAACTTTCAGTATAGATTTCCTGAAATGTTGCTTTTTAAAAAACTGTATCCCGGAAACAATTGAACAACTCTGAATTAAAAATTATTTTTTTTTTTTAACATTTATAAGTATATGTAAATGATTGACGGTGTTTTTGATAATATGAAGGAGATGGTTGTAGGGGGGGGTTGTGGTCAGAAAAGAACAAAAAGTAGTTAACAACTATTTATTTGCCAATTATAGTTGTTTACAATTTATCATTTAAAATAGTTGTAAACTATTATTTTTTCTTTTTTGACCGCACCCCCGACCATCATATTCCATTATATTCTTTATTCATAATGAATTATATGTACATACATATAACGTACAAAGGTGATCCGACATTCTCGTAAACATTTAACGAGTTTATTATTTTTTTTTTTCGGTCAAGTCTCACATTGGAGTCCTATGCTGCCTAACCATGGTTGGGGGGGGGGGTCAAAGTTTTTCATTTTGTGGGACCACCACTCAGTGAAAGAACCAACGCCCCAGGCCGGATTCGTACAGGTACCGCCAGTAGACATCAAATTAGTAAGACTGTCTTAACCACTGAGCTACGGGCGACCCAAGTTTCACCATGTATTTAACTAAAAATGTTATTTACATATTATCACTATTAAAAATACATTTTTTTTCTGCAACTATTGTCTAAGTTTTAACTTTATTTTGACTTTTATAGTGTTTATTTATGTTGGTAGCAAATAAAGAGTCACTAACAAATACTGTTTTCTACGTTTCCTGATTTTATTCAGTGTTTTGTATACAATGACTGGAATTTCCACCCACACAATATAATGGAAATACTAATCATCTTACATATTAATTAATATTACACATTAATGTTAATAATTATAATAATAATTGAATGATATTTAGTAATTATCTTTTTTTTATTCGAATAAAGAAGATATTTTAAGAAATCGGGAAAAAATATATTAAACATTAGTACAATAAAAATGAAGGAATCATCACATTCATTCGGACCTGAGTCTGAGGTTCCGTAATTTAGCCACTGAGTTACAATAATTTCAATTTTTTAACCTGAATATCCCTACTATTTTTATTTAAAAAATAATGGTAATGTATATGATATAGATTTTAAAAATTATTGTCGAAACTAACAGTTGGGTGATGATGTACATATTTAATAAACCCTGACTAACGTATCTTCCATGTTACAGTGCCCTATCGTCTTAGATCATTTAAGGAATTTTTAGAAGCCACTTAAATTATTATCTCGCTTTTATCTCGGTTGTCAACGTTTATAGGCAAGTATCCCAATGAGATTTCTTTACTTTTAAATTGAATAGTACGAGCATAAATGAAAATGATTTACCAATTAATAATATATTGTATACATTTTTATATATTGTATAACTAACATGAGTTACATAATTTCGGATTCAAACGAAAAACATTCGATTAAATTACTTTAGTGAACTTTTGGAGATTTTAATGGGTATCCCCATAATTTTTCCAACTTTTAAAATTATTGATATCGAACAAAATTATTTAATAATTAATATTATATAAGATATAACTAACGTGAGTCACATTATTTATGGGACAAACAAAAAAACACTTTATGAAATTACTTTAATGAATTTAAGTAGATTTTTAACGCTTACAAAATAAAATAAAATAAATAAAATCTTAGTTATTTGATTACTCTACTATTTATATACTTTCATATAATTTTTCAGTTCTCCATTGATCCATTGTGATGTGGAGTCATTAACAATATGCCAGTGTAATTCACTCATCTGAAATTATACATATCGGATATTAGAACTAGGATTGTTTTAAAATATTCTTCACCATTTCGAACTATGGAAATCAAATGTTAAAGTTTTTGGGCATTCTACTATATACTTTGATTTTTTTTTTCTTCTCCTCTATGGATAATTGTGCAGACATTTTTTTTTTTAAATTCACATTTGAAATTTTCAATTGTATTTACATTAAAATACATCTAGTAAATTTAATGTTACATTATAATGGTATAATACAGGCTTGTAGAGAAACTACTCATTGGTAGCACTCTAATAACATTTCTACATTACAAGGTCTCGAGGCCATCTTCTTTTTAGGCACCTCTGAGGATTGTCACGAATAGACGAGGAAGCATAGTTAGAAACTATTGGCTTTGGGTGGTTAGGGAGTTTATAATGGAAGGATTGACATCTGGTTCGGGCTAGATCGGTTATATATGGAACAGTAAGGTCTTTATGGATGATTTTACAGCGGTAATTTAAATTTTTAATAATAAAATTACTAAGCCAAATAAGATGCTCCAAATAAGATGCTGCAAATTGTGCCGTTTCGAAAACATTTATGGAACTTCTGGCTTAGAGACTGAAGGCTATTTGGTTGGAATATTCCAATTATTTGCCATAACTTTTGCCTTTTTGCCTTACGGAGTACTTTACTTTTGAATTAATTTATATAAATTAAAATCATTATAAATATTCATAGCACTCAAAAATAACATAATAGAAGAAAATTATATATGCCATCAAAATAAGAGAACAATGAAAATTATCCTTAGCTTCCGAGTTCTTAAAAAAACAAAAAAAGACATCACTTTTAGAACTCCTTATGTTGATTTATTTTTTTTCTTATAAATCATAAATTATCATGAAAAATCTTCAACTTTCATAAACTATAATAATCTCCTTCTTTGTTTATTTTGAGAAAAAAAAGTGTTAAAGTTAAGACTGTTTATGAGTTATATTATAAGAAATATAAATCAAAGAATTGAAAAATAAATAAGTAACAAAATGAGGAATATACAACAAAAACAAGTTTGGAATTAGGAATCCGATAAATAATTTTTAAAACAGATATCTTTTTTACTTTAACGATTATATGCCTGGCACGTTATATTATTTTTGTAAATAAAATAAGCTGACTGGAAGCGCCACGTTACAGAATCGATTCTTAACTTTTTTTCCGATTTTCTTGAAAACGGCACAAATTATTTTCATTAATTTCGGCATGTCAATATACAATTAAATGATCTTTAATGTCGAATAGGTCTTTTTATCATTGAAGTAATCTGACAGGGCTTGAATGACAATGTGTTTTTAAAATATTCCTCCACAATACATTTAATTTTTTTTATTTGAAAAAATAAACTGTTTCTGTTATTAATAATAAACAATTGAAAAATAAAAAATATAAAAAGAATTTTATGAATAATTAAAGGAGACAAAATGAAATAGCGGGACATCATTATTCCAACAGGAAAAGCCGAAACCGGCCGTTCTTTTCCTATTGTATAATGGCTTTGTTATTTTCTGTTAAACTGTTGTATTTTTTAGATGAGATTTTATTTTTTAAAAAGTACAAAACAGCGATTTTCAACACGAGCCCACCAATCTCCACGAATTTCGGGGATGTATGTGAAAGTTATGTGATGCCCGCGCCGCACCAGATTTGTTTTATATTTGTCATGTTTCTATAAAATGTTAGTGTTATTACCGCATTCCGATAGAATTTTCTTGATGAACCACCTTCCTAGTATTTTATCAAGTTATATTTCTATCGCTTATTATAACATTTATAAATAAATTGATACCATTGTTTTATTGTTTATCTATTTAGTTTCAAATCAGACTAAAGTTACGGATCAAAGTACTCGGAGGAGCAGAATTTTAAAAGTTTATTTATCATGTAATGTTCAGTCGATTGCTTTTGCATGCTTGTACATTAATATCAAAATAAATACAAATGGATACATTAACTACATATGATTCAGATGTATGAAAGGAATTTCTTTAGACAAGTAACCAAACAGTTCCTTTCTTATCTAATTTTAGATAAAATAAGAGTACTTGAGAGAATTGACTACGATATATATAAATTAATTTCAGTCAACGTTTTTCCTCAATTACTAGTTATGTCCAGTAATCTTTCAATCCAATTAACAATTGTTTGCATCTTTTTAAGACTAATGAACTATGCTAAAGGTTTCCAACTTTTACTCGTATTTCTATTTTTACTTTTTTTTTTTTATTTTTTATATTGTAGGAGGGGGATTCTTGTATAATGATAATAATCAATCAACAAGAAATCGTTAGATTTAAAAAAAAAATAATATGCAATATAAGAGGAACACTGTTTTTTGTGTGGAGAAATGAAATCAACGAGGTAAACAAAAGAACGTCTGTCTCTTCATTCTGACTCCCATCTTTTAACTTCTGGCTAAATCGGAATAGATAATTTAAAATATTTTATTTTGTATTTGACGCATTCTATAAATTGTTTCGTAGACAGAAGTTAATTTTTGACAATCCTACTAGCTTTGACCCAGTCTATAGATATATTTACTATACTGCATATACTATACAATAGAGCAAGAAATCGCAATGTTACTTTACGGTAGAACTATCTTTAGAACACGTCTATTTCAAAATAAAACTTTTTTTTAAGGTGTACTACTATTTAAGCAAAGCGGCGGTAAATGAGACTCCATTTTAACCATTTATTTATTTATTTTTAGAAGGTTTAATAATCTGGATTATCTCTACAGGAAGTTTGGTGAGTCAATTCTTAAAAAAATTTCTTTTGAGGTTACTGACTTCCTTCATTAACCTCAAAAGAAAAATTTTTAAGTTTTGAGGTTTAGTAATATTTTGTGAACTTCACTGATCGGTAGTTGACTACATTAATAACCAAAAATGCAGAAAAAAATAGTACGAATTACAAACTATTAATCCAATTCACAATCAAAACTTATCAATTTAAACAGCATTGATAATTTCAGTATAAGCTATATAAATTGTCTAAATCGTGAAAACATTTACATTGGTGAATTATTCATAAAACTATGAATTAGGTTGGCTAAACATATATTTAACTGTAAAAACATTAAAAATCCCAACCGCACATTGGCACAACAAAGTATATCTAAACAACATAAAACTGCTTTGTTTGAATAGTGGTACATTAAACAAAAAAAAAATTGATTTGATTTTGAAATGGTCGTGTTCCAAAGATATGCCCTAGATAGGGGATTCTTTCTTTCTGCACTATGGTTCTTCGTCTGAAGATAGTTCCACAACTAGTAGGGCTGTCACAAAATAATAACACTCTAAAGTACGATCTATAGATACTATAATATCTATAATACGTCAAATACAAAATGAAATATATTTTTTGAAAGATGTGGCACTATTCAAACAGCAGAGATAAGTTCACTTTTTAAAAACCGGAAATAATTTATAGTAGAAAAATGACTAAAAATATAATACTCTCTGAAGCAATATGCATAAATAAAAATGTTATGAATGTAATGAAAATAAGAAAGCATAAAAGAAGAATTATAACGGATATTAATCTTATATTTTAAAGAGAAAAAAATTAAAATAACTTCAAGATAAAATAAAAATAATTTCCTAAAACCCACAAAAATAATAAAAAATAAAAATAATTATTCTGATTAATTAGTTTATAAATCGATTTTTCGTCTATATAAAAGTAATTTCCTATCATAAAAATAGTAAAAAATAAAAATAATCACTCTTAATAATTATTATATAAATACTAATTATATTTATTTATATTAAGGATATGATTTTTATAAGTAAAGGCAAATGAAAGTAAGTATATAGAGGAATGGAGTGACAGTGACTAAAGGTAAGGAAAAATTCTTAAGATAATTCAAAATTATTCTTTAATACGGTCGATCTCCGTAATGTTAAATGAAATCGACTAATTTATTCTTTTGAATGCAGATATTATTAATCAGGAGGTCATATAGCCATGGATTTTTCAAAATCAATGTCAATTATTTCATTTTACAAACATATTTTCCTCCTTCGTTAGCTAGCTGGAATAATAAGTAAACAATTACATTATCGCGTCCACTGTAGACCCTGGTGGGTCTATACAATTTCGATTTTAGTATCTATTTTTGGAAATAATATTCAGTTTTAAGAATAAGCATCTCATTTTTGTTAGTTTCTAAATTGCTTATTACTTCAGTTATTAGACAGTTAATCTGAGCAGTCAAAACAATTTTATAGTTTATGTTGTTTTCTTTCAAGGATAATAAGTGCAAATCTTGTCTTAAAGTTATCTTCAACTCGTGTACTTACCCTACACAGTTTTATTATTTTAGTAAAAAAAAATTTTTTTTCACTGCGTTATGAATAATTATTTTTAGCATTTCAAGAATATTTACTCAAAACTGGAAAAAGATAATGGTTTTGCGATTAATTTATTTAAATAAAAGCTTTCATCCAGGAAATTTGTTAGTTTTCTGTGTTCTCTTACTATCTATATTATTTTAGGATGGGAATCTCCAGCATATGATAAGTTTGCTTTAAGTTGGGGTGATAAGAGCAATTTCCTGGAGGCGTCAATCTCGCGAAGGACAAGCACAGGAAAATGTTTGTTTTATTCATAATAATTAGTTTCACTTCAAGAAATAAACATATAAATCATCACAAGACACATAATTTTTTTATTTGTTTCATTATATGACTTTAACATTGTAAAAATTAAAAAACAAAACAAATATAATTGCCTAAACGCCAAAAAATTAAAATAAAAATGCAATTATTATTTTTATTCTCTTCTTGGACGTTTTGGGGATACTGTGTCCCCCCTCTTCAACATAATATAATTTACAGTTTGTATTAATAACAGAACATCTACAATTTTATGCAATTTGTTAGTTTTATCTCTAGATATAAAGAGTAGAGAAATCAATTAATAAATACTTATTAATTAAAATAGTAATTCATTTAGTTATTGTTTTATCTATTTATTATTACCAGAATTGAAACAAAGACATTGCATTAAATTGTAATTGTACTGTTTGTTTGTTACAAACAGTGAATTATATAATGCTGAATAGGGGAATGGGGGGAGGAGGGGGCACAGTATCCTCGAAACACCCAAGAAGAGAATAAATACAAATATTTAAAACAATATATTTTTATTCTAAGATTTTGACCTTTAGGGAATTATTCTAGGTATTAAAGAATAATATTAGATTCCCTTAAGAAGTTTCCCCTATTTTTAGTCACTGTAACACTAACCTTCTATATTCTTAGATTGGAGGATGATAGTCAGGGTGGCAGCCAATAAAGGTATCAAAATAGTAACAAAAAACTATTTATTTTTAACCAACGTTTCGCCCCACTTTGCAGGGCTTCTTCAGGGCTGTTAAGAGTGACGTACTTACTTTCATTCATATTTATTTATAAAAATTATATCCTTAATATAAATCAATATAATTAGTATTTATATACTAATTATTCAGAATAATTATTGTTTACTATTTTATGGGTTATAGGGAATTACTTTTTATCATTTTTTTTCTTATTCATACAATAACATTTATTTATATTTCATTATAAATGAATTTTATTATATTTGTTTACTATTCAATTCTTTCTTATATACATAATTACAAATAATACGTTAATTAGTAACTTAATTATGTTAATAGTTTGAAAATATTACTCCGAATTTAAGGTAATTCAGTACTTATATCAGGTGAGGAATTCCCTCCATTTCCCACCTATGCCACGTAATAGACGTAAATTTACACTAGCCAAACATATAGGGAGACTTTGCACTGTCTTTTATCTAGATTTAGTAATTTAAAATTGGAAAATAGATGATTTTCTTTAATTAAGCATTACTTGAAAAAAAATTTCCTGAATTTCTTCCTGGGCCAAGACCCATAGTATTTTCAACGTTTTTACCTGATATTTCCTTCCGTGGCCCAAGAGTTTTCATAGACAAGGACAAATATTTAACTGAATACATTGTTGATACAAAACCATATCAAAAATTTAAGGAGTGCAAATTGCTACCAATAATTGCTAACTGTATGTAAGTCCCGAATAAGTAACAAGTCCACAATAAAAGAAATTGCTTAGTATCAAATACAGTCGCCTATTTATGCAATTTTACAGCAGTTACAGTATCTATCAACTGCTTAATATAATAATGATATGATGGTTCCGGGAATTATAGTTGAAGATCATTCTGGTTTTCACAGTGACTTAGGAAAAACGAAGGATGGTAAAATAAAAAAAAATAAACAGTAAGTAAGATTTCTTTCTGTGGTTTTACTGATCTCACGACTTTTTGGAAGAATAGGGAGTCATCACAGTTACATTCCGGAGGTACAGTTTATCTTGCGTCAATCAGACAAAACGATAACCGTGACGAATTGCGGAAACAATCAGATATACCTAACATTCTGATACCGTTAGAATTTATCTGCTTTTTTTTTTTTATTATCAAATTTACCAAATTATCAAAAGATTTAAAACAGAGATTTTATTTATAATAGGTTAAAAATTTACTGCCTATGGAGAAGTTTGAAAATGGTGTTCTAAAAGGAAAAAAAATAAAGTAAAACAGTTGTTAAGTTGTATATTCAAAATTGATTTTTTCTGCATTAATTATATTTTTACTAGTTATTTTAAGTTATTTTTATCTATTGTTATTCCACTCTGTAATTATTTCAATTTTATTTTTTTAAAGTAGTCATTCTGATTCTTTGTGTGTTTTTTTTTTTTATAATTTATTATTTTACAAGTATTCTTTGTAATATATATTGCTTCAAACATTTTCTTATTCTTAGTCATTTTTTCATCATCTAATGTTTCTTATTTCCGTTTTTCAAAATTAAGTTTAAACTGCTAACTTACACTCTGTACCAATGATGTAACATTCGGGTTTTTACAGTTTCTTATTTGTTGAGCCACACAGGTTTTTTAGATGTTTCATCAATATAATACAATTTTTTTCACAATTCAAACAATTATGATGGTTAGCATTTAAGAAAGAACGATTTTTTGAGATGAGGGTTCAGTAATTTTTTAAAATAATTTGATCAAGATGATCTCATCCATTTGACAAAAGCCTATAATTATCCATTTTGTGTTATACCAACCAGTTTAAACAGATAACCTTGTACCTTACATCATTTAAAGGTAATAATGATTGATAATTAATTTTATTGAATTGAAATTGAGGGAATAAATTATTACTTATTATATTTGCTTTATTATTTTTCCTCTCTTACATGGTTTATTGTAATAATCCTCAGAGCCATCTTACTATTGATTATATTCCTATTTCTGTTGAATTAATGTTTCTTTGATTTTCTACATTTATTGTACAGAAACCCAGTTCCTGAGAAACTGTCAATGAAATTGAATAAATGTATTTTCAGAGATTATGACAACTGGGAACAATATGTTACATATCTAATAATGTTTATTAGAGAAAAAAAGCAGTTTAATAAATTAACATGAGATGATAAAATATTATAAATGTAAATATAAGGGAAAAACGTTAATTTTTTGGTAAGTTGGTACTGAGGATGGGAGGGACTAACTCCGAAGCCTAAGCCATGTACAAGATATAAGAAAATGAAGTAGATATCAGAATTAAAAAATGTTGTTCTCCATTTTAACATATAATAAAGATTTCCTAAAGTATTGAAGTAGAGAAGAAATACATATTATAATCTTTTCTAACAAAACAAGCACACCACAGAACTACACCATGCTAAATTGCAGAACATCCTAATATTGAAGAAAAACAGAGAGTAAAAGAAAAAAATATATATTTATGTTAGTATCATCAGTAATAACTAATTAAAAAAGAAATTAATGTCTTTTGGTGAATGAAATATTTCTAATAATCAATAACAGTTTTCAAGAAAATAAAATTAAAAGTGTTAAGTTATTAAAAACTTAAAAATAATTTACACGAAGACATGAAGAAAATAAACTTTTTATTACTATATCATTTTACAACCAACCGTATTAAATATTCCACTTATAATAATAAAAGTATATTTTCATGGATAGATAATATAAAGTTTTTATATTAAGTATAATAATAATTTATGGATAAGTGAAATAAAATTTCTATTCTTTTTTTGTTTTTGATGAGATAAAAGCCTCATAAGAAGTTTAAATTACTACAGATGAATAGCTTTAATTACCTTATTAGATGGTGTCACTCATAAATGTCAATACAAGGATAAACCTACCATTACCCTTTAATATTTTCTAATGGGTCCATTTTCTAGTGATTAATATAATACCGAAAATCAAACAGTCATTATTACAGCTTCAGTCTTTAATCATTGCTTTATAGAAGTTCATTTTAATCTCTTAAATGCGCTTAAAAATGTAATTGATTTTCTTATAAGGGTATTTATTTATTCATATTTGTTCTTTTCTGCTTCAGTTTCTTTAAAAAATTAAAACATATTTAAATCTAACCTTTATATGAAGCATATTATAGCTTATTCAGTTAACTATGTGGTTTATCCAACAGTGTGTACCTATGATCATTGTTTAATGAGAGTTAAGTTCAAAAATAAAGTTTTAGAAAAGCAGAATTCAAATTTTAGGTTTTATTATACTTAATTTCTTTTTTTAGTTTATTAAATGTCTTTTATTGCAGTACAGGCTGCTTAGTTGCATTTCAATATAAGGTACTTAATAATCCAAAATGTTGACTGTACAGAAGCACAATATTTTTAATTTTTATATTATCAAGTTATTTTCAAACTTAAATTCCTTTGTACAGCAAACACAGATTTTTCGGTAAAGAGGAAAAAATAAATAACAACTAGCCAAAGAAACCAGTCCCTATATAATGCATGATATAGCTTAATTTTTAGCATTCCTAAAATTAAGATTTTTAATGAAATACTGATTGCCTTACAAATTGATTTTCAAAATAATAATTACAGAGCTTGATCAGGAAAAAAAAAGGAAATATGATTAATCCTATTAAAAAATTAAAAACATTATGATGATTTAACAATGAAGTGTTAATATTTCTAAGCATTTATGTTTTTATAAAGACTGTGTGAAGTAGATTGTATTCAATGCTATTTAAAGTTCCAATTCATAATAATGACTGTGTTATTGTGATACGTGTCTCTGTGCTAAGGTCAATTGTTAGTAATAAATCGAGCTGATCCTAAACGTCAACAAATTGAAATTGATTCAGGTTTAATTATCAAAAAAAAAAATTGCTTGTGAAAAGAACAGTTATCTCAGGCAAGTTTTGTGTAATGTACCTATGTTTTTAATATAAATAATGAACTGATTTGTTTATATAGTTAGTAACAACTGATCATTATTTATTCTAATCTTTTCTACTTAAAAAACAACCAATTAACTTTAAATTGAATTATTTATTAGTTACTGATCAGCAATTAAATGACATTGATTTTTATCATAGAAGAATATAGCGTGAAGCACAGTATTTTTTAGGAACAATATTCAGGTCAATTCTTTTAGAATATTAGCTATAAAAAAAAAAAAAATTAAAAACTCACTGTAGAAAATGAAAAACCAAACATTTTCGGTTGATTTAAAAGTTGAACCTTCTCTATGCTTCTCTTTTTGGCTGAAAACTTGAGAGTGTATTCAATGCCAGGAACAGAGCATGTGTTGTCAACAAGGGGGACTGACTGCAACTGACTGCCTACTATGACACACTTCTTTTTTTCAGGGAAGTTTCACTACATTCAACACAAAGGAGGAAAATAAAAAATAAGATGATAATTATGGAACACGATTGTTTTTGTTTTTTCCTGTTAATGGAATATGAAATCACGGACTAAAAAACAGAGCACCTTCTTAATTAGAGGCTCTCCATGAAGATACTGATAGCTCTAAAGTACTTTAGGAATAATTGTAATTCTAAAGATAATGAGGATTAGATAAAGTGGTTTCAGAATATACTTCAAATATAACTCTTTACATTTTCTGTATATAAAAAAAATATTTTTCTACTTCTTTTATTTTTTATTTCTATATTTTTAACAACATGTAAAACCATTAATCACCTAATATTTACATTCATGCTTAACAACAGATTGTCTTGTTTTAAATAGATGTAAATTTTGAACAAATATTTATTTTAGATTACCATAAATAAGTTATATCATCAGTAATTTATCCAACATTGTATTTGATTAATCATTGGATTATTGTTTTGCTCTTTATTAATTATTTTTGAATTTTTATTATACAGATATATATCTTTTTATATCTGATATATCATTATATATTTTAAAGGTATTTGTGTTTCTAAGTATGTATTATGGAAGCGTGTTTTTTTCATTTAGGCTTAACATATGGGCAATTCTTGGTGCTATCAAAATAATTTGTAAATTAAAGTATATTAATTCAATATTTTATTTTAACTATCTTAAGGGAACGTTCTTCAATAATATTCTGAAGCAGGGACACACTTGATATTATATTTCAATTTAAAAAACGTTTTATTCTAGGTAGTAACATACACGACCAAGGAGTGTATGATAATAATATTAATTTTAATGGAAAAAATTTATTTAGCCATGACACCAGTCTTATTTTTTTTTCTGTAAATGGTTTCAATATAAAATATTAATTGAAACTCTAACAAAAAATTTGTCCTGCTAAAAATTGTTGACACTCTCATCTTTTCAGAATTACTGCATCTATTAAAAAAATAAAATATGGTATTTAATGTCATTAGCAAACATTGTTTTGAATATATTGTATAAACCAATTTGCCTCCATTAATTATAAGATTTTGATTAAAATAAGTCAATAATTTTATAAATAATCAATGGTATAAATATAAAAACATTGTAAAAATTAAGAGAAGACATTTTTAATCAAAATCAGGTACTATTCCCTTAATAAAAATTTACAATTTATATACAAAAAAAAATTTCAATATAAAGACTTATTGAAAGGAATTTCTTGGTTCAAAAGTTGTTTTGCAGCCCCTGTTTGCTTGAGAGTAAATCACCAGCCTTTACCTTGAAGTTCAACAGCAATCGGTTGTCGAAAACTACCAGAGGAAATATATATAAATAGAAAAAAAAAAAAGAAGTTTATCTTAAAACTATATATAAAATGAAAAGTATTACATTATGTGTCAAAAAGAACAAAAACTGAATGTATTGTATAAACAAATATCATATGTTTAGTCAGGATCTAACAGAAACTTTTAGAACTAGAACTATTCTTTCAAATTGGTTAAACTTACTTAAGTGATAAAGACACTTCCTGACTTCAAGAAAGTGAAAAATATCAAACTGGAAAGTAGAGATTCATTACATCAACTGCTCTTTCATTTAAATATGGGTGAGGATGAAACTACTATTTTCTCTCTTTTATGAAAAAATTTGATGAAATGAAAGAACTTTTTTTTTTGTCCATTAACGTCTTGGTTACTGATTTAATCAACATTCAGGGTCGAACTACCATTTGAGAATACCACTTATACCAGAATCCAAAATAGAGGGTCCTAATAGTAAATATTGAAAGAAAATTGTTTCAAAAACTGGTTGTATTAGCATAGGAGTAAATTTTGTGTGAGGAAAGTCCTATTCTAAATAAACTTCAAAATTATTTAATAATCATGAAAAAAAAAGTAAAAAGGTTTGAGGAATAAAGTAGTATTTTTATTTTTTAATTGCAATTTTCTAACATCACCTCTGTAGATTAAAACAATAATTGTATAAATATGAAATACTTCTTAAAGATTTTAGGTAAATGTTTATCATATATAGTTATTTCTGTCTTCAAAAAACTTAATAAATTATAAATATAAAAATCACAAAGGAAATAATCATATCTCAGTCATGTGTATGTTTTTTATTATCCATGCCAATGTTTCTTTTCGATCATGTGACTCATCATCAGGTTTCACATTAAAAAAGAAACACAAGAAATAAGTGCAAATGTTGTTTTCATGATATTCATTTATTTTTCATTTACATAAAAAAAAAAATGGTTTTACTCCTTGTATTTTAGTTTCAATTTTAGCCCCAATGGTGCCTAAAATAGGGTTGACAGAATTGAATTGGAACACTGGCATATACAATAAAAACCTATAACATAACTAAGTCCTGATTATTTACTCCATGTTATACAGTATAGTTGACTATCTATTACTAAAAATATATAATATTCACAATGCTTCAGTTTCATGGGCTGATTTATTTGTGCGGAACAAATATGACTGAATCATATAATCCATATGAATAGTCTATCTAAAGTACATTTTCTAATTTTTTTTTAATAAAACAGTTTGTTTCGTTTTATGTAAGTTCCAATATTTTCAATTCTATATCCTCCAATAAAAACATTATTTCTTAGAATTTGATAGATAAATATTAACCCTGTAAGCAATATTTTTCTCTTTTCAAAGTAAACATAAAATGTTCTTTAGATCATTGTTTAAGTAGTTTAATAAATTTTAACTTGATTATTTGACTATACTTTTATATTTCATCTTACTAAAATATTGTTTACTCATTTTACATACTAACAACTGTCATGGAAATACAATTAAAAATAAAGAGCGAACAATATACAGGAATATATGATTAAATTTATTATCACATTTGCCTAAAAATGTAACAAACATATACATATTCAGAACTAACTGTTTATGCCTTAACAATTACATACAACTCACACACTAAAATAAAGTGATAATTAGTATAATATCAGATAGAAAACATTATGATACAAACTAAATTAAAACCATTAGAAACTAAACTGAGGAATTATATAATCACATTTTGTGGGTGTCAACCCACAGTTAAAACAACTCAATATAAATAATTACTTACAAGAATTATACTAATAATACATCTCAAAAAGTATGCACAAAAGTATTGTAATAATTTACTAGTTAATTATTTTTTTTTTACAAGAGAACAGCCCATTCATATACACATTCTTGAGCAAATCTTCCAATGTCCAATTTGCCTCCATTAATTATAAGATTTTGATTAAAATAAGTCAATAATTTTATAAATAATCAATGGCATAAATATAAAAACATTGTAAAAATTAAGAGAAGACATTTTTAATCAAAATCAGGTACTATTCCCTTAATAAAAATTTACAATTTATATACAAAA
>NW_027105031.1:350225-353217 GCF_000696795.3 Halyomorpha halys
GTTTTTGGAGCCCTTCCTGCCCTCCCATCTCGCAGGAAGAAGGGAAGGGGAGATTAATCGGAAAATTAGTTTGAAGGAAGCAGTGAGACTGTCAAAGAACTTGATGTGTCTCCGTGTGATGTGTTGTACAGTTTCTAGTTGCAGTTCGTTATGAATGTGCGTCATGCTATGTCTCTTTAGTGGTGTTCCTCTGCAGATCTTCTGTAGTATGCTGTTCTAGTATTGTTGTAGTGATTGCAGGAATGTTGGGTATAGGAAACGTAGTAAAGGTGCACCGTGTTGTAGTGATGGTCGTAGTATTGCTTTGTAATACAATAAACTAGAAAGCAGGGCTTTACTCATAACCAAGTACAATTTTTGAAACACTGTTAGTCATTTGAAACAAGCAATTAGTGAAGTCTTATTTTACATATTCGACGATAGTTGTATATATTCAACTAAACTGAAGCAATTTCAGGAAACAAATATATTATTAGAAGAAAGTTTAAAATTATTAATTCATGAAAGTATATTTCGTTTACCAGGCCAGGTTAGAGAAACCTGAAAAGAAAAAATGTAAGAGATTTTTAATAAAAATTCAGGACTCACCATTCTATTAGACGTTAATAAAATATTACGTAGCAATGCTTGTTTAGTTAATTAGCCGTTATGATTACTTATATATTTTGGTTTATGATAAAATATAAGTTTGAAATAATTTTAAATAATTGTCAAAATAATTTACGTTAAATAAATAAACGTTTTGGCAATCCAGGTATTATATGAACCAAAAAACATGAGACCGCAAAAAGACCAGAGATAGCACATCTCACATCATCAGTCGAAAACAGACTAACCAGATCAAAAGTACATAATTCAAAAACAGTTCCACATTTTCGTCAGTATGATTGGTTAAACTTTTTTTTTAATTATCTAGAAGTTGCTAGCTATTTTTTTTTTATTTGAAAGACTTATGGCTATGCTTGTGACATTAACCTAACAGCAACTACATTTAATTTTTTATAAAGTGAAAACTTGATCCTAATCCAAATGAGATAGCCTCAATTCGAATTAATAAAAAGAAAAAAAACTAATTCCAAGATAAACAGCTATTTTTTTTCTCAGGAGATAATCTACTTGCCAACTGTCTTTTATCGTATAATGAACAAAAAAAAAATTCAGAATTATCTCTTTCTTATCTGATATCTAATTTTATATATCGTCACTTGAGTTTTGATATTGCGTATGACCGAAAAAATCCAAAATAAAACTTTAATAAAGTAAAAAAAAAAATGTTTATATTTTAAAATAAGAAAATTGACAAAAAATGAAATATGAAGTATGAAAATTGATACCAGATCGAAAAAATAAACGTTTTATCTCATTTTAGTTTGCTCTGTAAGGATTTAAAAGTTGTACACCAATCGTTTTTTTTTTTTGTTTTTTTTTTCCAAAAAGTAAGAAAGAATGATTTCAAATCGTTTAAATGAGATTACGTTTACACAATAAATTATTACAAAAAACAAAAAATGCTTTCAGTATTGTAGGCATAATAACGTTTTTTAAAGAAATAACAATTCAAATTCGTTTTCTACTGGTGTCCAGCGTTCACATCACTTTAATACATTAATCATAAGTACATTAAGTCTGCGCGTCAAGTTGGAAGGAGGGGGATGGATGAGGTATAAACCATGTATTTTATAATTTTTCTTTCTCCTATCTCGTAAATTATTCGGTTTTTGTGAAATGAGTTTGATAGGTAATTTATGTTCATAAAATTTCTACAAAACATGTCTTTAAACTGTAATTTCTGCGACGTGAAGCCATTAGTTTTTTTAATAAAAATTTTTCTAACATCTTGGAGACAATAGTGATGTATGTTATTGATTAGCAATATTTGTTCGCTTCAGATCATTGGAGCTTTTTGGTTTAGGAAAAAAAGTTATAAGACCACTTTTTATCTCCTTTAATTTTGAATAGAACTCATTTTACTTAACTCAGTAATCCCAATTTTAAAAAATGGAAAGGACAAGCGGATGACAGCCAGCTACCGACCCATATTTCTCCCAAGCTGTGTCAGTAAAATAATGGAATTTGTGGTCAATAGAAGATTAATGTGGTTAATAGAGAGCAATAATTTCTTACAATCTTTTCAATCTGGATTCCGCAAAGGTCGATCCACACTAGACCATCTCGTTACTTTGGAGGCTGAAACCCAATATTCATTTATTAACGCCCAACATTTAATCGCGATATTTTTCGATCTTAAAAAAGCATTTGACAGTATCAAACATAATATAATCCTCAAAAAATTATCAGCTGTCGGAATCATAGGGCAAATGTACCAATACATAAAACAATTTCTTTCACATCGCCGCTTCAGAGTACAAATAGGATGCGAATTTTCCGATGAACGCGAACAGATTAGCGGAGTCCCGCAAGGATGTGTTCTCAGCCCAACTCTATCTTGCCTAGCAATTAAGGATTCGGGACTTAACATGCCAAGGGGCGTTAAACCGCTGCTATTTGCGGACGATCTAGCCATTATTTGTCGGTCAGCAAATACAACTACTATCAAACATAAATTACAGGAAGCAATCAATAGAACCAATAACTGGTCACTTTCAATCGGTCTTGAGTTCTCACCTGAGAAAACCAAATGCCTCCATTTCACCCGAAAAAGAATAACCCCACCATCTCCTGAACTCAATTTAGGTGAATCTTTGATACCCTACACAAATAACCACAGATTTCTGGGGTTGATATTTGATCGGAAGAAAAATTGGGAAGCGCACATTTCGACACTAAAATTCAATGCAATAAAAAAACTAAATATATTACGCTTGCTTAGCGGCACCTCCTGGGGCTCTGACAGGCACACACTGATAAACTTATACCGGACCCTAGTATGCTCGAAACTAGACTATGGATGTTTTATTTACGGCTCTGCCCGACACCGGATTCTCGCCAGACTGGATGTGGTTCATCATACAGGGATACGTATCGCAACTGG
>NW_027105031.1:353267-356702 GCF_000696795.3 Halyomorpha halys
AAAAACATTGTAAAAATTAAGAGAAGACATTTTTAATCAAAATCAGGTACTATTCCCTTAATAAAAATTTACAATTTATATACAAAAAAAAATTTTCAATATAAAGACTCATTGAAAGGAATTTCTTGGTTCAAAAGTTGTTTTACAGCCCCTGTTTGCTTGAGAATAAATCACCAGCCTTTACCTTGAAGTTCAACAGCAATCGGTTGTCGAAAACTACCAGAGGAAATATATATAAGTAGAAAAAAAAAAAAGAAATTTATCTTAAAACTATATATAAAATGAAAAGTATTAATTACATTATGTGTCAAAAAGAACAAAAACTGAATATA
Source organism: Halyomorpha halys (assembly GCF_000696795.3). Classification (NCBI taxonomy): domain Eukaryota; kingdom Metazoa; phylum Arthropoda; class Insecta; order Hemiptera; family Pentatomidae; genus Halyomorpha; species Halyomorpha halys. The sequence continues at coordinate 353,600 of NW_027105031.1, forward strand.
TTCTATAAACAAACATCATAAGTTTAGTCAGGATCTAACAGAAACTTTTAGAACTAGAACTATTCTTTTAAATTGGTTAAACTTACTTAAATGATAAAGACACTTCCTGACTTCAAGAAAGTGAAAAATATCAAACTGGAAAGTAGAGATTCATTACATCAACTGCTCTTTCATTTAAATTTGGGTGAGGATGAAATTACTATTTTCTCTCTTTTGAAACTTTTTGAGAACAACTAACAAGAAACTGCCATTTTTGTTGATAAATCATTGTTACTATATCAATCAAGACAACAGTGAGCGAAAATTAAAGGAGTTTTAATGACAAAGAGGGAAGATGGTCCAGTTACAAGTAGTCAAAAAATTATCGAGACATTTAATAACACCCAAAAGCAATTATCCCAATGTCCAAGCAGATATTATTCATTACCTTCGCATAAAAAAGGAGAGGTACTACTTATTGTGAAGAATGTCACAAATCTATATTTAGTGAGCATGAAATAAAATTCTGTCCTGAACACAGAATCTAAAATTTGGTTTTCCTGTTTTTGCTTTGTTTAAATTAAATTTTTATTTTTATTTGTGCTTAAATTTGTAAATAAAATAAACTGAGATTATAAAATTTTTTTGTGTTCCTTCTCCAATCCATTTCCCCATGGACATAAAGTTATTTATGGTTAGTAATAATGAACTTTAAATTAAGGTTAGTATTATAAGGCTAGGTATACTGGGTTCAAATTTATGTTTGGTTAAGATCGATGTTGACTTAAGGCCAATCCTAATATAACTAGAAACTTACAATTATTGTTTTTTTTTTAAGGGTATCACTCAATAATCTCAATACACTAAAAAAATAACTGATTTGCATGTTGAACATCAATGCTAACTCATTATTACTTAGAAAGCATCATTATGAATTATTGATTATTAAAATAATACTTGACTTAGTTTTGGTTTGCTAAACAAAACTACACATTGTTAAAATCTAAAGAACTTTATGACTTTATAACATATATTATACAATTTCTAATGTTTGATACTTTACCAGGAAGAATAATATTTTCAGGAGTTTATTAAAACTAAAACTATACCTCATTAATTTCAAAATCTAGATATATGACTAACTGTTATTAGGTTATTATTCCCTAAATCGGAGAAAACAAGCAGTCAATTTTTACTCCAATAGAAATATATGTTAGTAAAATCAGAGTTTATTCTATGTTATGAATATAGTAATTTTAGTAACTACTAACTAAAGGAGGATGGGAGGGGTGCATGCTTAAAGACTCATGCTGGTGCCACCACCTAAAGATTTGAAGTGCACCTCTGGAAGGGTTGCCTGCCCAACTGGGGTGGAGGTTCTATGCTTGAGGCTGCGCTGGATGCTGAGTCCTGGCGTCTGAATGGCATAGCAGGCCTGTGCAGTGGATAATTCCAAGGTGATTTTGGCACATCCATTTCAAAACCGGCATTCGCTTTCCCCTCAGTTTCTTCTTTTTTAGATGATAACCTTCTACATAACAATGTAATCAATTGTAGTTACAATAACACAAATAATTGTTTATAATTCATTAAAAGTATAATCAAAATATTTATAGGCTTTATAGTATAGGTTCCTCGTAAGTTTGGTTTTGAAAATCAAAACAAAAGATGAAAAAGTATTAAAACAAAGTTGTGGATTTTACCTTGTTTTTCATTCTTAATATGTTTTCTTGAGTTTCTATTGATATTAACTTACTAATTATTTAACATAGTCAAATAAAAGTTTCTAGTCACAACAGTGGTACCGTCTGTTATTTATTAATTGATCAGGAATATCAATTCATAGGATATTTAGGAGATTTGAACTTTCTACAAAGTAATCGTACCACCCAAGTCCTCGTGCCAAGAATAGGGGTAGTGTAAAATTAAAATACATAGCTCCTTTATATTATTTTATAATCACTGATTGTTCTTTTTAATGTACTTCCATGAAGTGGGGGAAAAGATTTAATTAAAATTAAAAAAATAGGCTGATAAAATGGTTAATTTGTTTAAGATGATTATAAAATACTACATTTGGTGTAAGTACCTAAAAGGAATGGGAAACACATACATTAGTAAATCAGTGAAGGACTAGGAACTGTTTTATACATACATTAATTAAATTAAATTGTATCACTTGTTCTGCTCAGGGATAGGAATTCAAAATAAGAAATATATATGATAATTTATTGCTATGTTTTATTACAAGAGATGAGTGAAGACTAGTAAAACCGGTTACTTTATGCATGGTTGTGTTGAGTATTGTGTCTGATTTATAAATTCCTTTATAAATTAAAATTATTAATCAGTGAAATGATTCAGAATTAATTTTTAGTTTATTATGTTAATTCTATCAAGCCAAACATTTTAATTTACTGTTTTATTTGTTTTTAAATGCTAAAAAAAGTTGTTAATTTTTTGCACTAATATTGTCGTAATTGCTTTAACCAAAAACATATTCTTTTTTGTCCATATTTCATTCTCATCCTTTATTATTATTATTATTATTTTTCTAATTTCTTAAAAGTTTTCTAACATAAATTAGTTGCATTTTCTTTTGTCCATCTTTTTTTAGACTTAGATAATCTTGACAAGAATACAATATTTTGAAGGGAATCTTGTGGTTGAAATAGAATGGCTGAAAAATCAACTGATAAAAATTATTATCTAATGAATTTCTGTAGGATTGTTGTTTATAAATTATTATTTTTCATGCTGTAGTTTATATAATTAATATAAATAAGTAGAAAAATGAAAGAGCATTCTTGCAAAATTTAAGCAGTATTTACAGATCCAAAAAAAAAAATTAACAAACAGTTTTAAACATACTAGTATCAGTTATTTTATTATATTCTTGTTAGTATGGAAGTGTGTTTGTGTGTGTGTGTGTGTATATATATATTGTAATATGCTCTTTTTTAGTAAATAGTATATTTTGATGTATAAATGGTTTTAATATGTTTTATTTTATGTATCATTTTAATATTCATTGCTTTGTTTATCCAAAAAGCAAACTAACCAAGTTTCATTGTTTATAATAACTTCGTGATACGAAAAAACTAGATGGCGGTATGTTGTCAAT
>NW_027105031.1:367367-367982 GCF_000696795.3 Halyomorpha halys
TTAAAGAAATACCTCTTTCCATCCCGGAAGTCCCCAATCCTCCATGGATACACAGACTACCAAATACAATGCTACAATTATCCCGATTGCCCAAAAGTAGTACATCACATACTAAATATAGAACTAGGTTCTCACATCTCTGTCAAAATATTCCAAATCCTTTTTTTATATATACCGACGGAGCAAATCTAACGAATCTACAGCATCCTCTTTCATCACACATAACTCAACCCATAAAATAAAACTGCATATATTGTGCAGTGTATATACAGCTGAATTACATGTAATAGCATCAACACTCCACTTCTCCTTGACAGTGACGCATACGAACATTATCATTACCGACTCTTTAAGCTCATTAAAAGCCATGAAGAACATTTACCCGAAACACTCGGCAATCATAAAAATACACAATTACACCAATATGCTATAAAACTTGGGAAAAACTGTTTTATTTATATGGGTGCCGGGTCACGTGGGGATCGCTGGGAATGAACTGGTTGTTTTTTTAATACATATGAAAGTTTGTCATATGTATTAAAAAAATCTAAAATAATTAATTATTCAAACTTATTTAGCAATTAAATTATTTCAAATCTTGAAATAGAATTATAA
>NW_027105031.1:368032-368878 GCF_000696795.3 Halyomorpha halys
AACTCAACCCATAAAATAAAACTACATAAATTATGCAGTGTATATACAGCTGAATTACATGCAATAGCCTCAGCACTCCACTTCTCCATGACAGTGACGCATACGAACATTGTTATCATTACCGACTCTTTAAGCTCATTAAAAGCCATGAAGAACATTTACCCGAAACACTCAGCAATCATAAAAATACACAATTACACCAATATGCTAAAAAAAACTTGGGAAAAACTGTTTTCTTTATATGGGTGCCGGGTCACGTGGGGATCGCTGGGAATGAACTGGCGGACGTTGCAGCCAAACAAGCACTTGCTCTTCCGGGTCGGGGCGCGGCCATTCTGACACCCCAGGAAATAAGTCTCCCGATGAAAAATGAAATATTAGCTAGTTGGCAGGCCATGTGGAATGAAAGCCCGCCAAGCAAATTAAAAACTGTTAAAAAAACGATTAAACCATGGACCACATCAAACCGTTCCAATCGCAGGGAGGAGGTGGCTATAGCCAGATTGAGAATAGGTCATACGAATTTAACTAATGCATACCTGATCAATAAGCAACCACCGCCAAAATGTCAATACTGCAACAGTGTACTCAATACTACAGTCAGTCACATATTTGAGGAATGTCATTTCTATTGCATGAACTTACGTAGATTGGGAGTGGGACCGAGTGTTTCAGATGCCCTGAATGATGACCAAAAAAACATATAAATGGTTTTGATTTTCTCAAAAAGGAATAATCTTTTGAATAAGATCTAAACCCAAAAGTTTGTCATATGTATTAAAAAAATCTAAAATAATTAATTATTCAAACTTATTTAGCAATTAAATTATTTCAAATCTTGAAATA
>NW_027105031.1:368928-373698 GCF_000696795.3 Halyomorpha halys
AATACCTTAATATTCTTCGACCCAGACCAGGTGGTTCTTCTAAACCTTTTCCTGCCCTCCTCTTGTGGTGACTTTCCTCTATAATAACATGCCTGTCATAAGGAGTGTCGTAATCGACTTCGAGTATAGTGCTGAACCTATTTGGATATATGAAGTCTATGGCTAGAATCACTAATCCAGTGAGTAAGCATAGTGCACCTAGAACATATGTTTGGTCCAAAACCACAAATTATAGTGAAAGTATAATAACTGGTATACCTTATTTCTTTTAGTATAAATAATTCTGTATTTATTAATGACTATTCATCATTAAGTGGAATATATATTTTATTCTTCCGTCTTCATTTGTGAGTCGATTGAGTTAAGATAAGTACATTGTATACAACTCTTCACTTAAAAGTTTTCCAAATAAAACGGCAATTTTTTTCCAAAATGTTTCCATTAAGTCATCTAGTCACTACTTCTTTACCTGAACTTTTTGTTCAATTTTTCCTAAGAACCATATTCACTCTAAGAAAACCGTTGAATGAAAATAAAATATCTATTGTATTTTTTGTAAATTAACACTTATTACAATTTTAATTCCAAAACGTGTTAAGTAAATGTTTTATTAAAAATAAAGTTTTAAGTGAATTTTGATGCACTTAATGTCTGTTGGTGGATTTAAAAACCAAGAAAGTGATTTGACTAGTTAGTTTTCAAAGGAATTAATTGATTCCATGGGCATAGGCAGAGGGGAGCAGGGGGAAGCCGTTGCTCCCCCTAGATTTTTGAGACCCAAGAAGACAAGGCAACCATCGTAGATGAAGTGTTTAATATTTTTCCAGCAATCCCAGAAGGCTGATGCTCTCCTAGCAAACCTTTTCGTCACCTCTTATATTCTTGTATATATTGTATGTATTTATGTTCAATAATTAAGTTTATGCTCAATTTTCAAGTTCCATTTACAATAATTTATTGTGATTGTTGGTAATAAAATATATCTATATATAGTTGACCGTAAAAATTTATATATAAGATGGTCAGGGTTGCGGTCAAAAGAGAAGCAAAAATATCAACTAGCTTTATTTCGTAATATATTATGTAGGAAAAATAATACAACATAAAAACTTATAATTTGCTGAAAGCCTTAGAATAATGTTTACTGAACATTGTAACTGAAATTTTGGTTTCTGAATTTAAAAATATTAAACCCGAAATTTACTGTCTCAAATGTAAAAAAAAAAACGAATTAAAATGAGAAAACGATTATAATATAATATATGAAAGTCAACAAATTCTTACCTGAGAATACGACGAGCCAGAAACACCAACCAAACTTAAATGTCAGATGCCTTTCTTCAAAACGGACATGCAACGGGTTGCCCGGAAGTAGGCAGTGATAAGTGAGCGTGGAGGCGAGCATGAGGCACCCTGTGAGTGCCATCGCACCTGCTCCGTATCTAGGCACCACTAACAGGAGGAGGTTGCTCAGTAACCAGCAAGCGAAGGCGGCCCTAGCATTAATAATTATTAATAATTATTATATCATAAAGATACTGTCATTTTTATTTATTATAAATTATCTCTATTATTAATGTTTGAATGAAAGTGGCAGAATGTAATACTACACAATGAAGAAAAAATAAAGTAAAATAAGATGTTTTCATATAAACTCCTTTAAGGTTAGTTAGGTTTAAGTCGAAGAAAAGCCTATATGTATGCTAGGCTTAATATACCTCAAATAATTTGTATCATTTGTATGTATATTTTGTGATAATAATGTCTCGTGTATATTTCGTAATAATAGTGTCAAGGGAAAATCGTCATGAACAAATAAAGCATTGAAAATGGCTCAAAAACCGCTTTGAGGGTTTTCGAAGTCATTGTTCACGATTTATGTTAAAATAATAATTATTTTTGTATGGACTGTTTACTTCTAAAGAGTAGTCTCTACTGAAGCTTAGAAACAAGTTCAAACTACAAGTACAGACCCTATGATGTAATGTCCAAAAATAGCCACCACATTTCAGGTACTAAATATTTTTGTGAAATGATTACAATTATTTTGCAATTAAATAATTGCTTTTATCGTTTTATGTTCAATTACTATTCTGTTTTAAAAACACTTTTTTTCACATCCTAAACGTGAAACAATTTTTTTTTTAGGATATTACTATATGGGCCATTTCTATTTAAATGTCTAATTTCGCTTCTTCAGTGTTGTTTTAATTGTTAAAGTGTTTTTTTGAAGAAAAAATATGTTTTCTGAAGTTTTTACATTAGTTTAATTTTCTGAACCTGTTGATCCAACGGTTTGACTTTTCTAGATAATTCATTTTTCTTCTTACCAAATGGTTCTAAATGAATAAATTAATTGTAAAATACATGTAATATTTTATATTTATACAATAAACTACTTTTTTTTCGATCCCACTATAACATAAAAAAAAATAAATGAATTAATAAGTTGCATTACGTATTGGTTACATAACTCAGATTTGATACTACATTTTTTTACCGTTAGTACTTTATGGTATACAGTGAAATACTTAACTGAGGTTTGATGAGTCCATTCTGTGAGAATTTGACTAGAAATATTTGAAGGTAAGGGGCCTCCGCATAATCAAAGAAGAGCAAATGAAACAATATGTAGTTATAGACGAAAGATAATTAGTAAATAATAAAAAAAAATAGTCAGAAGTCGAAAAATAGTAAGGGAGGGGGAGGTCGTGCTAGAGAAGAACAGAGTTACTGGGTGTTGTTTATGGGGTTTTTGGAGCCCTTCCTGCCCTCCCATCTCGCAGGAAGAAGGGAAGGGGAGATTAATCGGAAAATTAGTTTGAAGGAAGCAGTGAGACTGTCAAAGAACTTGATGTGTCTCCGTGTGATATGTTGTACAGTTTCTAGTTGCAGTTCGTTATGAATGTGCGTCATGCTATGTCTCTTTAGTGGTGTTCCTCTGCAGATCTTCTGTAGTATGCTGTTCTAGTATTGTTGTAGTGATTGCAGGAATGTTGGGTATAGGAAACGTAGTAAAGGTGCACCGTGTTGTAGTGATGGTCGTAGTATTGCTTTGTAATACAATAAACTAGAAAGCAGGGCTTTACTCATAATCAAGTACAATTTTTGAAACACTGTTAGTCATTTGAAACAAGCAATTAGTGAAGTCTTATTTTACATATTCGACGATAGTTGTATATATTCAACTAAACTGAAGCAATTTCAGGAAACAAATATATTATTAGAAGAAAGTTTAAAATTATTAATTCATGAAAGTATATTTCGTTTACCAGGCCAGGTTAGAGAAACCTGAAAAGAAAAAATGTAAGAGATTTTTAATAAAAATTCAGGACTCACCATTCTATTAGACGTTAATAAAATATTACGTAGCAATGCTTGTTTAGTTAATTAGCCGTTATGATTACTTATATATTTTGGTTTATGATAAAATATAAGTTTGAAATAATTTTAAATAATTGTCAAAATAATTTACGTTAAATAAATAAACGTTTTGGCAATCCAGGTATTATATGAACCAAAAAACATGAGACCGCAAAAAGACCAGAGATAGCACATCTCACATCATCAGTCGAAAACAGACTAACCAGATCAAAAGTACATAATTCAAAAACAGTTCCACATTTTCGTCAGTATGATTGGTTAAACTTTTTTTTTAATTATCTAGAAGTTGCTAGCTATTTTTTTTTTATTTGAAAGACTTATGGCTATGCTTGTGACATTAACCTAACAGCAACTACATTTAATTTTTTATAAAGTGAAAACTTGATCCTAATCCAAATGAGATAGCCTCAATTCGAATTAATAAAAAGAAAAAAAACTAATTCCAAGATAAACAGCTATTTTTTTTCTCAGGAGATAATCTACTTGCCAACTGTCTTTTATCGTATAATGAACAAAAAAAAAATTCAGAATTATCTCTTTCTTATCTGATATCTAATTTTATATATCGTCACTTGAGTTTTGATATTGCGTATGACCGAAAAAATCCAAAATAAAACTTTAATAAAGTAAAAAAAAAAAAATGTTTATATTTTAAAATAAGAAAATTGACAAAAAATGAAATATGAAGTATGAAAATTGATACCAGATCGAAAAAATAAACGTTTTATCTCATTTTAGTTTGCTCTGTAAGGATTTAAAAGTTGTACACCAATCGTTTTTTTTTTTTGTTTTTTTTTTCCAAAAAGTAAGAAAGAATGATTTCAAATCGTTTAAATGAGATTACGTTTACACAATAAATTATTACAAAAAACAAAAAATGCTTTCAGTATTGTAGGCATAATAACGTTTTTTAAAGAAATAACAATTCAAATTCGTTTTCTACTGGTGTCCAGCGTTCACATCACTTTAATACATTAATCATAAGTACATTAAGTCTGCGCGTCAAGTTGGAAGGAGGGGGATGGATGAGGTATAAACCATGTATTTTATAATTTTTCTTTCTCCTATCTCGTAAATTATTCGGTTTTTGTGAAATGAGTTTGATAGGTAATTTATGTTCATAAAATTTCTACAAAACATGTCTTTAAACTGTAATTTCTGCGACGTGAAGCCATTAGTTTTTTTAATAAAAATTTTTCTAACATCTTGGAGACAATAGTGATGTATGTTATTGATTAGCAATATTTGTTCGCTTCAGATCATTGGTGCTTTGTGGTTTAGGAAAAAAAAGTTATAAGACCACTTTTTATCTCCTTTAATTTTGTATAGAACTCATTTTACTTAACTCAGTAATCCCAATTTTAAAAAATGGAAAGGACAAGCGGA